>NW_022158198.1:0-1869 GCF_003316985.1 Fusarium coffeatum
TCAATTCTACTCGTCAATTCCACTCGTCAGTTCCACTATTCAAAAATACTATTCAATTCCACTCGTCAGTTCCACTCGTCAATTCCACTCGTCAATTCCAATCGTCAATTCCAATCGTCAATTCCAATCGTCAATTCCAATCGTCAATTCCAATATTTACTGCTCCTTGTCAACTCCATGCGTCAATGTCGGTCATGAATCGCTACTTGAGTCTGATGTAGGCTGTGGCGCATCATCAACTACATTGATCTCCTTGTTGATGGACGTATACAGCAACATATATTATCCTACTCACAGGCGGAAAAGGCATTTTAATCTTGTCAAGTCCCTGTCGATATTGCTGTGCGTATAAAAACCTCTTTCACGCTATCCGGGTCCCCTCACTTCTGTGGTTGTTATTCTTGGTAGATATATTGGAACCCAGCCTCTCTCAGACACCGAGCAAGTAGAGTTCCATTCATCGGATGTCTTGATGCGTATCAAGCCAGTTCATTCCTCGTTTCAGTCGACAAGTATCTGATTCTATTCGTCTCGATTTTGCAATCCACACAGTTGTGAAGAATAGCCATCGCCTGGCCAATGATTTGCACAACGCAGCGGTTCCTCCTGCGTGGCCCCACCCAGCAGCATTGCTGCAGTTCGTCAAACATGAAAGCATAGTTGGCGCCTCATTTCTTCCACCGAAAGTGTTCTAGAACTTTTACTCCTAGTTTCAAATTAACGCAGGAACAGTAACTACATGTAATGACTAGCATGTCTATGTGGTTCAAAAGTATAGCCCCTTACCCTATAACCGTATTGGAGTGGGTATACCTATCGAGGCTCTACCCGGATCCTGCTTCAAAGCTTCCCTGGTCGCTCTGAAAGCATGAGTAAAGAATAGCTCTATAGGAATAATCAACAGTTTGGCCAAAAGGTTTGCAATCGTCACTTTATGACGAGAGGTCAATTCGGTCACCCAGACCACCGCATCCTTCGCGTTGAGGAAACCAGTCAACCTGAGTCCGCCAGAAGGGCCAACGACGTTGGTGTAGGCAGTGTAGTTGAACGTACACATTGGTTTATGTTTTTGTTTTTGTTTTCCTGTCTTTTGCACTTGTTAATTGAGGAAAAGCCTACTGGGCGAAATACAGTCCGTATTCGGCGCTAAAGCTGACGGAAAAGGCCGTTCATCACATTTGGAAGCGATTCCCGGTTGGTCCAAACAATACAAAATCTGCCCGAGAACGTTATACAGGCTAGATCTGTATTCAATGCGTCTGTGATCAAAACATCCCGGGGGGGGGGGCTTTTGATTCTTAAATGCTCAGTTTTCACTTTTTACTATTCTTTTTCTTTTACAAAGCCCGAGCAGCAGGAGACAAGAAATAGGAAACATTGAAGCTAAGTGGTACGATAAAAATACTCAGGTTCGCCACATTGAACTCACGCCATCATTAGTAAAGACCCTTACAGATGTGTCATTTCACTGTGGAGGTTCCAACACGTCACATCGATGTTCCTGCTGGGCATAACGACGAGCAATACAGCATCGAACGATACCATATTCCCATCCGTAATGTAAGTGAGCCGCATTTCTGATACAGGAGCGTCACGATTAACTTACTTCCGGATTCCCTACGCAATGGTACAAGAGCTCTTGATCTACCTGACAACAGATTGCACAATAATTGACTCGCAGTTCCACAGAGGAGGGGACGGTGGATGGATTTGTGTACAATCGAGGAAAGAATTTAAGAAAACAATTGGTTCGTAAAGCCCACTCCCAAGAGAATCGGAGGAAGATGTAGTGGAGAAGAAGAGAGAATAAGAGCAAGGAGACGAGCAAGATACACATGGTCAACTGTTGGAAGGGGGGGGGGGGGGGGG
>NW_022157838.1:0-258729 GCF_003316985.1 Fusarium coffeatum
CGCTGTTGTATGTTTTTTTTTGCTCGTGTTGATACCCTGAAGCGACAGACGCCATGGGTTATACATTCAGACAATGTGTCGAAAACGTCGAGGAAGAGAGTGATTCTTGTTCAATTCACGGTAGACCTTTTGCGATTTACCAATCGATTACTGGCTGCACCATTTAGTGCACTTAAGTCCGGCCACAGCTTTACAGCGCCTCACTGTGACCTTTTCGATGGCTACCACCCCGGACTTTGACTTCTCGAGCGGCGTTATCTAAACCAAGATACATCAACGATGGCCACTCAGATGTCCTGTTAAGAACAAATATGACCAAGAGCCAACTCATTGCTTGGTCGTTCTGGTGCTCGATTTGGTTATTTAATAAAGGTATGTACCATTTGGCCCCGGGCCTTGATTGGAATTTGGTTTACAACCTCTGTTAATGATGTCAAATATTTTGTTCTGTTCAGTACGCTTTTGCGACTATACCCTATGTGTTGAAAGCAAAAAGGTATAAGACCCTTGACTAGGGGCCTACACTTCAACATCATGAGTCATTGTTGAAAGTGAAATACTTGCGATATATGGAATTTAATTGCTTAGAGAAGCGACCTAAGTGAGTCTATCGTAGAGCCAATTCGAGTTACCGCCAACTGCCCTCTTGAGCTCCTGACTTTTTGGTTCAGGAGCAATGCCACAATCCAGAAGTTCTACCTGAAAAGCAGTTACATTGACCCGACCCAGCTGTTCAGCTTTACCACCCGTAAGTGAGTCCATCAGCGTGAATGAGGTTACAAAGCCAGAGCCGCCTCTTGGTCCATCGAGAACAAGTACTGATCGACTTGTATATCCATAACTAAGAGACCAACAGGTACCACATAACGCAGAGTTGGGGCCATCAATTCCATCGAACCCAGCAAAGTCGGGAGTGATATCTCCCAGTTTCACCCAGTCTTGGTCTTTAAAGATTTCCCCGTCCTTGTAACAGGCAAGCTCACTGACAGGTACTGAGTCGTCGCTATAATACCCATTGAATGTCACTATAATTTGAGTGTGAGAACAGAAACTCGTATGTGTTGTAACGAATCGAAAAACGAACCAGTTGTAGCAGAGGCCAGGGAGAGGGAAATGCTCAAGACGCCAGCCTTGGAGATATACATATTGTTATCAAAGAAATTCGATGAAGATATTTGTGCTGATAGTGTCAAATAAAACTCAAGGTTCGTCGGCAATAAATGAAGCAAATGAGAGTGTGGAATGAACTGCGGAAATGTCGAAGAGGGGATTGAAGACAGCGCGAAATATAAAACAACACGAGATACCGTTTTCAACTTACAATGCCCCACTCTCCAGGTTCAGACGGGTCGGGTCGCTGTTTTGACCTCAAAGGCGTTAGATCCTCGCCATCAGCTGTTGATTCTTGGCTGTTGGTCGTTGGTTGTTGGTCGTGATCCATGAAGCATAACGATGTAGCCTATTATAAACACTCGGCAATTAGTAGGGTCCACTCTGCTGTCGTTGTTCGTGGTCTAGACTTTCTCAGACCTCAAATGTCTTGGATAAAGGTCCAATATCTCGTACGGCTAATCATCCGCGGTGAGAGAGGCGAAGTAAGTTTAAGTCTAAATTATCGTTACTCGGAAAAGGATATCCATCAATCGTGAATGGATGCTAGTTCTTCGTTCGGTAAGAGTTAACGATAACGCAGCTCAGTTAGGTTTGATGTTGTCATGCAAAAAGCAGCTGAGCAGACAATTAAGTTTTTGAAACGTTTCCTCCTGCCGCTCGAGGCCACAGCAATTATGTTTCTTATGTTCCGGCGGTGATATCGTGTTACTTCATCCCCAGAAGCTTAGAAGAAGCAGGGGTTTGTGCTGGAGGACACGAAAGCTATCTAGGTATCTTCAAACCCCCTGTCGTCAAAGCGCGAAGCGTTAAAGTTCACAAGGGTCCAAGCGAGAGAGTATAGTGATCCGTGAACAGCGATGGCTTCATTTGTTCGCAAGTGCAAGTAACATTCTCTTCTGCTCATGACTATATCGATCCCAATTTCATCTGCAACAATGGACATCATTTTAGTATTTCTGATTCTATTCTATCCTTCTCGAATATGTATATACAGCCATATGTAAATTTATACTAGAGCCTCATGTCCTTGGTCTAGCCAGGTCTATGTATCGTGATATTGGAGCTAGAGGACCAACAGCATAAGCGTAGCTTCTTCGTCAGGCCATACCCACAGCCTCGCCAAGTCAGGACAGGCAAGGATGGTAGTATTGGTCTAAGTTTGTATGGCTCTGTATCCTCTGTCAAGTTATAAATATCGAGCATCATCGCCTGGAAAGTTGATTATCCTCATCAACATTGCAAGCTATCTCAGCTCCGAGACTCAGAATTCCTTCAACTCACTTACTTTACTCTCAAAACCTTCCTCAGTCTTCCTCATCATGAAGAACGTCAACGCCTTCCTCCTGATCCTTGCCTACGCGGCGATGGCTTCATCAGCAGCCACGCCTGTCGCTCCTGCCGCTGGTGCAGCAGCAGTCTGTGGCGACCTCGGAATCCTCAATATCGCACCCGGTGACCTGCCAGAAGGTGTTGAGCCCTCCGAGCTCCGCCTCTGTGCTGACCATCCTATGGGCCGTAATCGAACTCTGGACCCTGCTGAGGGCGCATCTCTAGCCCCCATGACGGAGGAGGAAGATTTGGAACCTGACACAACACCAGCAGCAGGTGCTAGTCTATTCGAAGAGAGGGCCTGTTATTACAAAGCCCCGTATGGTTGCTCTCGTGGGTACTGTTGGAAGAGTTGTGGAAAGTCAAGAAGTGGACAATGGTGTTGGACTGCTTCAGCTGGAGGTGGTGGCCCGTGGAACAAGTGCGACAAGTTTGAAGATTGTGGAACAAACAGAATCACCCAAGCTTGTGGAAATAGCTGTTGGGTCTCACGCGCGTGCGGTTGCAGCTGCTAGACATTGCTTGATGGAAACTGACTTGAGGAGACTATATCTTGAATGCACCTGTTAGAATTTCTACCACTGTTGAGAGTCTTGAAATGTGTTTCTTTCTTCACCTTTCATTAAATAACTCTCTAGGAGAAACTATTGCTACGGTACTATTTTTATAAATACTGTAGCATGAAGAATTATGCAGAATTTAAAGTATCAACTGGACTTATACAAGCCTGAATATCCTTTGCTCCAGCATCTATGTGCAGTCTTCAGGGTACAAACTGTCAGTGTGCTACTGTAGAGGCACTGTAAAAGCTATGACCGGGCGAAAGGGCACCCCGATAATAGAGGAGTTTGTCCCGAGGACTCATGGGTTAAGAGAGTACTGATAGGTCTTTATCTCGGGTGCTTGGACCGGTATAAGTGGAAGCCGAGTGGGGATCTCGGCTTCTCGTTGCGATCCGTAGCGCCCGAGACTGCATTATCTGAACCACACTTTTCATTTATCATTTCGATGGATCGTATTCGGCAGTTGGAGAAATGTTCAAGAATGGTCGTAGGAGAGCACATGTAGCTGGTTGTTTCTGGAAGATCTGACATCCATCTACATTGGCTGCGGCGAAGACGTTTGGTTCCTGGCCATCGCTCATCGGAGCACCTTTTACTATAAATTTTGAACGTGAGACGAGATTGAAGAATAGACAGTGGTCAACCAGTCGCGTCGAGATGGAGGCCGATACTACGGTGTCCATGGCTCATGGCGTCTCCTGCGGACAGCCGCTCACAAAGCCTTTTCGTCAGCGCTCTGAATTGAGCCGAAATTGGACCTATTCACACAAAACCTCAGCTACGTATCAAAGTAAAAGCTGCGGAATACACAGCTCATGATTTCCCAACATATAGCGACTAATTCACTGTCTGAAGAGTGCTCTGAATGGTGTTGAAAGAGATGTAACTGCGTTCAACAGAACCCATTCACCGGTAAACAAGCACCTCTAACCACCACTCGTAGCTGCAGAAGATAGCTGTGATGCAGAACATCTGCAGATGAGCTCGAACAGAGCCAAACAATATAGAAGAAGGTAAATAACCGTGAATTATTGAAACAGAACAACAAGAATCACCGATAATCACGTTTGAACATAGACAACTTGCACGAACAACATCACTAGCCAGCAGATATGGACCGCGCCACAAATGACGATCTTCCTCCAGAGCACAAGCGGTGGAAATGCTACCATTGCCCGGCTAAGACGTGGATGGAGGAGAAGGACTGCTCAAATCAAGCATGCAAACGACCTCGTTCATGGGGTGCCCTGGCCCTGACAGAAGATGATAAATGCTTCATCGGATTTCATGAAGGCTTTCTTGATGACGGCAAGGAACGTTGGGTTTATTCACGGAACCTGCTGGAGATCCTCAGGCGCTAAATCAGTTACAGGGATCCATTTTGAACATGTTGAACAAGGCATGATTCAAAGCTGTGTGGATAAGAAATAGAGAATAGAGAGATAATGAGTTTGAACAAAAAATACGATTGTTGCTGCATATTTGCTGTAATTTGAACACATGAAGTAAGATTTGAACATAATGAATGCCGATTAATATAAAACGTAGCAGCTAATCCTTTAAAATGGAAACAGAAACATCATCAATCACTGATAACCGCAACATCTCAACTCAACAGCAATCATCTACACATATCATCCACAAACACAACACCCTACTAAGTACAAACACCAAAGTCATGGCACCTATTACAGGCTCTAAACGTGTCCCAGAACACAAGCGCTGGCGATGCCAGAACCCAAGATGCAGGATCACCAATTCAATGGAAGGAGTGAATTGCGCACGATGCGGCATGCGTCGTGACAAGGGCGCGCATGCGCTGACGACCAGCGATCTTAAGATCGGAGAACTCAATTGTGTCTTTGCTGATGGCAATGAGCACTGGGTTTATGACACAGGTTCACTGACGGCTATCAGACTCATGGCTGCTACATAGAAGTCTAGAGGTAAGGTTGGGCGTTTAACACCCACTCTAGGTTTCGAAGATAGGAGATTCGGAGGGTGTACTCGACAGATTATCACTTTTGATCAGGTAAGTATTGTGAATCCTTGCTGAGCGAGGGTCACGATCAAAGGTAAGTTGAATGTAGACATAGACAGATATGGAGAATCTTAGGTAGCAGTTCACAACCCTAACCCACGAACTATTCGCACCCTGAATCACAACGCCTTTCGTGGAGTAGTGACCAATCCCTAACTTAACTGTGAACAAATGAACGAAATCACCACCATAGATGCCGTGAATAGAGTTACTTGACCACAGCCCATAGGTATATAGAACCGTACAATGCAGATCGTAACATATATAGCCAGCAACCTACTACTTTTCACAGACACAGCAAAGTTACCAACTCAACACCATGGCGCCTAGAACAGACAACCGTCAGCCAGAACACACCCACTAAAAATGTCAAGTCTGCGACACAGTCAATGAGATAGAAGAGAAATACTGCTCAGCCTGCAAAGCTCGCCGCGACGCAGGTGCGATTGCAGTAACGGATGACAATACCAACCACACAGAGATCGGGACGCTTGTATGCGTTTTTGTGAATGCTGATGAGCATTGGGTTTACGATCAAGATGCGTTGACGAGGGTTCGCGGTGGTTAAATGAAACAATTCGACGTGTTGTTAGCCAGTCGAAACACCTAAATAGTTAATTGAATTAACTCGAGCGAAGCAATCAATAGGATATCGAGATTCCATGGATGTGAAGTTATGTGAGGTTACACGATATCCAATCGGAACGGGATGGTTACCGATCCCTGCCGGCAATTGATAGACCGAGAAACAAACTAGGCCGATCACGCTTTTTTCCCCAACTTATCGTGTACGTGGCGTATGTGAGGTTTGCAAAATCATACCCACAATGGTTCAAGCTCCAAATGATCAACCCCTCGCTTGCAGCGTAATTGCTATCTCACTTTCTGTCAGTGGTCTTTGTTACCTAACCCAAATGCGGGGAATAGTGTGTGTCCACGCTAATGGTCCTGTAACGTAGAGGTTGGGGCATGGGAATTTTCTTATCTGCCCGGTGACCAGCTAGACAGTTGACTAGGTTATCTTGCTGATAGACAACTCCGATATCGAAATGGATATCTGCAGTAGCGTCATTAAACATGATAGATAACATTTCCCACAAATGCATTCTCTGTTTTTTCCTTCTAGAACATCCATCAACTGACCTCATTGCCCAGGTTCCCCGGTAACGGACACGCCCGCTAATTCCGTGCGGGGTGATCCATCAGATAGCGCTAAAGCTAGTGGCACATTACAGGGCGATGCTACCTACGCTGCAGCCAAAAGCCGTTTTTATTCTTCTTTTTCTTCTATGACCATTCTTATTGATCAGTCAATTTCCACATTGCATTGCACTTGGGCGTATCTATCGGGCTGTGCCTGGCTCTCAGACACGTTTAAGGCTTGTCTCAAAACTCTGCAGAGATATTACAGTCGAGACAAAGACGATGGCGTCAGAGAGTGAACCTCGCAAAACAAGAAGAACAGCAAATGCGTACGTCCCCTCAACCTTCATTATGGTGAGATACTGACATCTCAGCTGCGTCGCGTGTCGACAAAGCAAAATAAAATGTTCAGGCGATGATCCATGTCAGAACTGTCAACGACGTCAGGTACAATGTCGTTTCACAGAAGGAGGCGCAAAAGTAATGGTCTCAGAGAAGTACGTTCAGCCACATCTCCCAACTTTCACCGACTAAACACGGTCAGATATCTCCAAGACCTCCAGAAACAAGTTGAGCTACATCAGCGCTCATCTTCAATCAACACGAATACTGAAACACCACCGTTTCCGTCTGCACCTCCGCCTTATCGCTCAACTTCGTACTGCTCACCCTCGGGATCCTTCTCATCAGGTATCAAACGGACAAGTGATGCTGCTTTTGGTGTTGGGAGTACTCTTTCTTCTCCTGCGCTTACGGTGGAGGCTCAGCAATCTGATGTGAGCAGAGGAACATATCAGCAGCAGAGTCAGTCGCCGTTGAGTATCTGGCCCAGCGCGTTTACTATTCCGTCCAAAATTATTAAGAATACTCGCAAAAACAGACGGACATGGAGTGAGTACCCCAGTCCTTCGGCTCTCTCTATACTGACCGGATAGTTTGGCTGGCGCCATGGTCGACTTGGTCCTTCACCTTACGACTCATGCTCATGCTAGGCGACAGCCTCCAACCAGGAGGCGACATGATTCCACCCCAACTAATAGAAAGCGACGTCTACACCCTATCCTGGAACATCCGACCACCCCACGAAAAGCCCGACGTAACAGGTCTACCTTCTCTCGACTACGCAATCTACCTCTTCCACACTTTCAAGTTCCATCTCGGTCAAACATACCGGCTCTTCGACGAAGTAGAATTCGTCAACCAGATTCGAGATTTCTACTCGGATGCGCAGAGTAAAGCTGAAGAGAATAGACTGTGGTATGTCAAGTTTCTGCTGATCCTGGCTTTTGGAACGGCGTTCAATGCGTCGCAGAGAGTGCAATCGACGGAGCCGCCTGGAGCAAAGTTCTTTGTTAGGGCGATGGGTCTTATGCCAGATCATACAGCGCTCTGGAAGGATAGTTTGCTTGCGATTGAGGTTTTAGCTATGGTTGGGTTGTATCTTTATTCTATCGACGAGAGGGAGTCTGCTCACGTATATGTAAGTTCACCTCCCATTTGTTCTTGGAATTGACAATTTGACGTGTGGTAGCTTGGCCAAGCAATACGGATTGCTCAACTTGAAGGTTTACATACACAATTACCAGACAACGAACTAGGCAGTGAAACCGTTACTCGCTGTCGCGATCTATGGTGGACGCTATATATCATGGACCGACATTTTTCATCTTCGCTAGGATTACCCATGTCAGTACAAGATAGCGATATCTCGACGCCCGTTAATCCACCGAATATTGGATCACAAGACGACAGCGCGCGAAGTCTACAAGTGAACCTATCCCATCTATTATCGGTCATTTTAACAAGTAAGTCAAACTCGTCACTGGATTGGGGGTTAGGCTAACTGGGATAGCGTTGTATAAACCTGAGAAAACACCGCTTGACCAATTCCTCGAACAGACAAGAGCTATTCTTCATACCTTGGCTCATCACGCGCAGGAGATTGAAAAGATTATATCGATGAAATTTCGGAATTCGGTTGATACTATGCCAAGAGGGACAAAGTATATAACACTACTGTATCATCAAGTAAGTTCCTCCCAACAGTTTCAGAGTGGTGGGAAGTGCTGACCATCTCAGTGTGTAATAGTAGCGACACGTCCACTCCTCCTCTCTGTCCTCAAAGAACGTCTCGACATCCTCGGTCAACCAGGCGATGAAAACTCGGAAGCCTTTCTCGGTCAAACAGCTGCTGTTATATCAACGGGTATCAAATCAGCTGTCAAGACTCTTCAGATTCTTACAAGCGAATACAGCCTGCTCGGTAAGTCCCCTCCCATTCCGACCATCATCCGTTAGCTTACATATATACACAGAGGTCTTCCTCCCGTACGATCTAGAATTTACATTCGGCGCAGCCCTCCACCTAAACATGGCAGCAGCCCTCTTCCCTGGCGTAGCAGACGACCAAAACAGCCGTCTCCAAGTGCACCAACTCCTCGACAACATGATCGCCCGTGGCAACCGCCTAGCAAGCGTTCGAAAACAAGAGCTCGTATACCTAGAAGCTCAATGTCAAGAACTTGTGGCACAGGTGCAACAGCAGGGACTTCAAACACTTTCTTTAGCAGTGACGGATGAGACGGACTCGGAGCTGGCGAGAAAGGCGGATGAGGAGTTACTGGAGACGATGCAGGGTGGGAGTGATTTGGAGTTTTTGGATAATATTGGCATTTCGTCGGAGGAGTTTATGAGTATTGTACAGCAGATTGGGGATCCGGATATTATGCCGGAGAATATGCTTACTTTGGAGTAGGGGTGGCATTTTGTTTATATCCAGAAAAGCGTAGAATTGAGAATTGAGAATTGAGATTGTATTTGTTAGCCTATATCTTGCAGTATCGAAGTGAAATTCACGTGAAGTTGTGCTTGCTTCGTCATCACCATATCACCATGACGGTTTGGACGTAACAAATAGGGAGGGTACTGTCAATGGCAGCTGCGGTTAATTAGGTGCATATTTAGGCGGTCTATTGTTTAACAGTGAATGGGAGATAAGATGCCATTCATTATCTGCGCATTACGCGTCTGTGAATAGCAAACAATAGCAGTGACAGCAACTGGCAGCAAACACTTAGAATTTCATCTCCACCATCGGCCTTCGACCTTCCATCTTTCTTTCCTCTCTCATCTCAAATCATCTCTTCCTCAAACACTCACCACTAACGACACCAAGACATTTATCCTCAAACAACCTCAAGATGCCTAGTCCTTCGCCCAAGCCATCCTCGCCCATCCCCTGCGCGCGCAGTCGCGCCCAAACCCTCGACAACTCTTGGCCACCCGCCAACAACCCAGAGCAAGGCCCCTTCCTGCCTCTGCAACCACTCGACAACGTTCCCTCTGCCGCTTATCTCGATACTCCCGAGATATTCCAGCCGACCGTCAGCACCGGCCCCCTCCAGCTCGTCGACTCGATGCGCCTCCAGACAATCCACGATACCAACTACATCCCAGTCGGCCTGCGCGTCGTAGACCCCAACGGCACAAACAACGCCGGCAACGTTTACGCTCCTCTTCCCATCGGTAACTACAGCACCGGTATTGCGTTCAGTATCGGCCATGGAGAGCGTATGCAGGATGTTTATGAGCGGGCGGTGCAGATTACCGGCTCGCAGAGGATCATGGGAATTATGTTTGCGCCCGGTTCTGACCAGGGTACTGTCAGGGATGTGGATTGGAGCTTTCTAAGCCCGCCTGTGGAGGATGTTTATTCTGATACGGGACGGGTTGATCGGGAGAGGCAGGAGATGGAGATTGACCTTTCAGTTGTTGATCACGATCTCGAGACCTTCAGGGCTCGCGAGGAAGAAGAGGTCAAGGCTGGAGAGACCAAATCTGCAGGGACCGAGACATCTGGAGAGCCTGAAGTCGAGGACACTGGTATCAAGCTTCATCATATGATCAAGGAGATGATGCTGGAGGACAAGAAGGACAAGGAGGACGCGAAGTGAGCGATCACTGGAAAATGGAGGGTCATCACGAGGTCATGGAGGCAAATGGGAAGCTTTGGAGGACATTATTGTAACCACAGTACATGCAGTCATGTATCCGCGCCACAGCAAGGGTTTTCAAGGGTTTGGTCTGTTTATGGCTGATTGGCCCTGGGGAACGGATAGAGACAAGGAAAAGTTTGCTTTATTACAGAAATCTTACGAAATGCTCTACCTATTTCCATTGTTTGTCTCATGCTTTGTTGTTTGTGTAACCACCTTTGAATTGTGTTGTACAGCCATGATGGAGCGATATCTTATCAACGATGGTACATCCTCTCCATTTCGTCCCGATTTCCTTCACGATTCCGTGGATATAGCTCTAGACACCTATCTCGGAGACTCACTGAGCCCATGTCCCTGATATATACCGCAAACGCCTTTCATCCGTACATGTATTATATCTAGCTCGGTCATCAGCCACAACAAACGATATCATCACCAGCCTCCTTTAAGACCTGGTTTCCCCTGGTCGGGAATAAGTGCCCACTGAAACTTGGCACATTTCCCTTCAAACGATTCCTTCTAATCAAACATCATCCCTTTCGCTTAATCCGCGGCTGGCTCAAAGACTTGAAACCTCAAACAGACCTCCTGTCTATCGGTCGCTCACATCAAACAACTCATCCAGCTTCCATCACTACTTAATCCCGACATCCTTCGCTTTTTCTTTTGGACAGACTTGGTCTTGTACACCTCAATTTCAACTTTTGGCTTGTATCATCGAGTGGTTCATCCAGCAGCGGCAGCAACAACGACATCGAAGCGATACGATACTCTTTCTGTCCTCACTTTATATTTTGGCTATATCCTGGTTCAGGTAAGTCCCCACCAGAGTCTGCATCCTCTCATCCCAACTCACCTCAAGTTGCAGGCTCCTAGATCCAATCTACCACGTCACCATGTCCTCAGCCTCAACGACCTCCGAATCCACCCTCCCGGAGCGAACCACCAAGCCCCGCGAAGACCACGTCCTCTGGACCTGCAAGCATCTCAAAGACCTACTTGACGACTCTTACTGCAACAAACTCAACGGAATGCTGGACAAGAAATGTCTTCGCTGCAAGACCAAGCGAGATGTCAACGCTGTAGCTGTCAGCAGGACCCGCAATGATATCGGGAAGCTTGTTGGGATGAGTCCGGAGGGTGTCGAGATCTGGGAGTATGACGATGGAAAGAGTACCACTTTATAGTAGCAAGGCTGTTCTACAACTATGGCCTTACTGTTTGACGATCGTTAGATTTGGATTCGATTCAGGATACAATTCTGGCTTGGAATGGCTGCTGGGAGGTTTCGTGGTGAAGGAATGTCTTTGGCTGTTTCGCTGGCGAACAACTGTCTGATTAAGAAGAGTAGCACTCCCTGAATTGATGCTATTTTGCAGACTCTGATGCGTTGTGATAACCCCACGAATCGCCTGAATCATTCCTGTTCTAACATTCGATCGCACTTAACCGTGTATAAGTCCCTACTCATATCCTCCTAACCACTCATTTCTCATCACACCCTCGCACACAAGAAATTACCAACACTCTCAATCACACAAAATACCTATCAAGTCAAACCTACCTCGAAAATCAACAATGGTTCAAAGTAATAACCAGTCCTTGCCGAGCGACGCTTGGAACTACCGAGCGCGCATCAATGACAACCGTCATGTCATTCCTCGCGGTTTCTTATGGACCTGTTTCGAGTGTCGCGCGAGTGGCAACGGAATAGAGGCGACCGAATGCATTGAGTGTCACATTTTGCGCAGCATTGGCATCGTGGCTAAGAGTGCTGATTCGGACACCATTTGGATGCTTACATTTAGGGATCCTGACGGTAATGAACATTGGCAGTGTAGTTGCTGCATTTAATAGTGTATCATAGTATAGTTCAGAAAATAACAGTTATTCACTACAATAGCAGGACCTTTGGTATAACACTCCTTGACTCAAGTACTCAACGCTTGTGTATCCTGTGACCACCGTGACATGTCTATAAGCTCCGTCTCTTTTCCTCTTTCTTAAAGCATTTTTCCCAACAATCGTACACAAAACACACAAAACACCAAGTCCAATCTATCTCAACCATCAAAAATGGGTCAAAACATCAGCCAAACCTACAGATACAACTCTGTAGACCTCGTCGAAGACAACAGTAACCTTATACCTAGGGACTACACTTGGGGCTGTAGGGATTGCACTCAGTGGGACAACAAGATTTCCAACAAAGAATGCAGGAACTGCTGGCGTGGGCGAAGTTATGGCGTCGTGGCTGAGGGACCTTTGCATCAGGGCGAATGGAGGTTGGTGATGAAGGATCGTGACGGCAATGAATACTGGGTACCTCGTGATTAGTTGCAGTATTTTCTAGTGGATAGAAGACGTGAATGGCAGTTATTTGTGGTGATAGTATTATCTCTTTGGCTGAATCAATGCTGTCCACTCTTCGCAGTGTTCATATAAGGAGTCCCATTACCCCCTCTTCCGATACCCAGAGCAATCCTGAACAACCATAACAAACAGAAGCAATGGACCAAAGCCAGAGCCTACCACGCGACGGATACACAGCTGTATGGGGAGTCGAAGACAACCGATACGTCGTCCCTATTTTTTACAAATGGGTTTCCATGAAATGTGGTTGGTGCGACAACAAGATGGAGAACATCGAATGCAGTCGCTGTCGGGTCGAACGTGTATTCGGCACCCTGGCTGAGGAATGTCTTCCTGGTCCTCTGAGTAGCATAGTGTGGATGATCAGGGACAAGGATTACAATGGTAACGAAAACTAGGAGTGGTTCGTCACATGTTAGACATGATCCCCGATTAACTCAGGTGCTAGAGCATCTGCAATTGTTATATAACACTGACGTTGCAGTATAGCTAGATAGTGACGCTCTGTGTCCTCTCATAGGATCGGAACCGGCATTGAACAACACAAATACAAACAAAGAAGAGTTATCACGACTGATCTTTATTTGCATTATTCGTTATGAAATAATTGTCATACTGAGCAATAATTCATAAGTAGTTACTGAAACATTCACTTCTAAGCATTGATGGTGTACTCGTTGTATTATTCATATAACTAGCCATCTCACCCCTCTTCCTGCTCCATTGCTCAACCTGAAATCCTAGAAATACCCTACCAACTCTAAGTAACAGAAACAATGGGTCAAGTCCCAAGCAAAGGTTTCGAATACAACTCCAGGCACCGCTTGCAAGACAATAGCCTTTTGATCCCCCGCGATTATCGGTGGGCATGTGACAAATGCGGCTACTGGGAGAACAGGATCAAACAAAAGGCCTGTAAGCAATGTAATAACGGGCGTATGTACGGTACATGGGCGGATCGTGCTGGTCGGCTTGGTACTTGGAAATTGAAGTTGAAGGATAAACGGGGGAATGAGTTTTGGGAGTTTAGTGAATACACTTAGGAACAGTGAACTGCATGGAGGATGGTGATGAATACCTGGTGCTACAGTCTTGGTGAAGGAGTGTCCAGCTGTAGGCTTCAGTGGCGGATGACTGTCTTCAGGAGCAGTTGTCCACAGTGCTAGTATCATCTCATCACGAAATCTCCCTGATGAATAAAAGCTGTCCACACGCCATCGTCTTCATATAAGTAGCAATGTCACACCCCTTCTCGCTCCAATATCCAACACGCCTCTACACAACTCCAACAATCAGCACACCCTCACAACTATAACACCAACTCTGACAACACGCAAAAATGGGTATGGGTCAAAGCAAAAGGAAAAGTAAAAGCTCGAGCAAGAGCAAGAGCAAGCACCGCGTTGGAGACAACAGCCATATTGTACCTAAAGGCTCTCAATGGACTTGCAGAGACTGTGCCTGCGGAGGGAACAGGATTGAGGACAGGCGCTGTAGAGAATGCTCTAGAGGGCGTCGTAGGAGAACCTATGCTAAACACCCTGATCAGTATGATGGGTGGACGTTGGTTGATAGGGATTCGCAGGGGAATGAGAAATGGGAACGGGAATGGACTGAATAGCGAATTTCACCGGGAGCGGTGGACAGGTGATTCATTTGTCCTCCATGGAGGGTTTGGGGAGGAAAACAGGGAACAACGGCCGTGTTTAGATAGGAAGGTGATTCATTACTAGATAGCAGTCTATTTCTCATGATCAAGAGAAGCATTCAAGGCGTACTACGTCCCTGTTCTTCTTGAACCACCAACAGCCTGTACCATGACTATTCTATAGATATTTCACAACCGCCTGGACCGAATACAGATCCAAGCATCTACCCACCAAAGTGTGTATCAGTTCTGGCATCAACTCTCAGCTGAATCAAAATAGCGATCCAAGACCCCGAAGACCGCCCAGACCACACCAAGTGGTTCTGCACCAATATTGGACGCCACCGCGTCAACAAGATCACGAACAAATATTGCGGTAAATGTCGACGCAAACGCTGCGTTAGGACTAAGGCTATGAATGACAAGGGAGAAAAACTTGGAGAACTGGCTAAGGTTGATGATGGTGTTGAGGTTTGGGAGTATAAGGCTGAAGAGTCAAACTCTACCCACATCTAGTGTTGCAGGAATGCTTTTGGTGTAGTTGATGTTGTCTTTCGATGCAAATTCTTGATCAGTAGTTTGGCTTTGCCTCTTTCAGAATACAGTCTTCATTGAAACTCTTGAGCTTTGTTATCTTGCTCTAGTACTCAGTCAATGTTAAAACCTTGTGAACATGGAACATTCAATTGTTCTATAGCCTGTGACTGCCAGGTCCATTGTCCAGTAGATGTTCACCCGCACAAGTATCATGATACCGAAAGCCACTTTTGCAAATACTGAACAGAGATTACTGTTGCTTTTCTGTTATCTATATCTATTGCTTTCCCTTCTAACAAGCTTTCTCAATCACAGCGATCTGCTGAACCACAACGATAATTTTCACAAACATAACACATAATGGCCGTGATCACGATGGATAATGACAAATCCCTCAACAAGGTGCGTCCTGACCATACCCGCTGGGCCTGTAACCAACCAGTCAAGAATCCCAGCCTTCTTGACAAAGCGCGTGGCAAGAAATGTCAGCGAATCAACAACATGCATGTTGATATCTGTAGTACCTGTTGCCGCAAGCGCGATGCCGGAGCTATTGCTCTGAATCGAGACTTCGAGAAGCTTGGTGAGCTTGTTACTCACACTGTTGAAGGTAAGGAGATTTGGCGCTATGAGGTTGAGTATCCTGGTCCTGAGAAGAATCATTATTGGACTCTTGATGAGTGGTAAATCCAGATGCAGAGTGGTAGAGGCTAGAGAGGCGGCAATGAAAGAGTGCCAGGTAGGTAAGTGTGATTAAGAGGCAGGAATAGCGAGCAACTGGTCAACGTTACCGTAGACATAGTGAATAAAAGACACATTGACGTCCAATGCAAGTAACCGCATTGTGATTAACAGATAAACAAGAAGTGTGCCTACTGCATTGCCGTGTAGCACCTAGTTTAAAACCAGCATGCATTCCAAGGTTATTGTTGAGAGCAGAACACAGGTCAATCGTTCTTTCGGCCAAGGCATCGTATATTTCAAAGCTACCTACTATCGTCAAATATACCCAAATCGTTTAACAATGGGTTCATTGGCTTATATGTTCGAAACACTGTTGCTGTATTTGCTGACGGCACTGGGTCTTGGCACTATACTATTGCTATGCCTTAAGACTATTCTTTTTATAATGGATCCATTCTTCCGACACCTGAAAATGGGCAACGTTAGCACATCTTGAAATGTTATCCAAATCAGCCCTGACCATTGTTCAGAGGCTTGCCTTTCCAGAGACACGACTTGAAGGACTTTTGACAGAGGAGGAAGTCTGCATGTATGTTCTTGATTTGGATCGGTGAACGGGGAACAAGGGTCTTTGATCTGGTGTTCATACATTGAATAGCTGAGTTGTTTGCTGTTATAGAAAACTGATAAACAGCAGAACAAGCGATATTAACAATCCACCTTGTTCCTACAATTCTTTGTATCGGCTTTTGTGCAACATATATAAATACAAGCAACTATATGTCCTCCCATTCAATAGATTCACATTTTACAATTACACAAACAGATCAACACTTGAAAAAAAATCCTTCAGGTATACTAGACAAAACTCTAAACATGTTGAACATGCACGATAACCAGCCTATCCTTCGACCCGTAGCCTGGCGGTGCCGAGAACTTGTCCCTGCGAAGGTTGGACTCTACCGCACTCGATGCGAAACGAACAACGATTGGGCGAACGCAAGTTGCGCAAAATGTAAGAAGAACCGTGATGTAGGTGCACAGGCCATGGCACGAAACGGAGGGTGTTTCAAGGTTGGCGAACTCGTAGACATAGATGCCATGGGGAAAGAGATTTGGGACTACACGACACACAAAATCATTTGTCCTTGATTTTGATAATTAGCTAGACAGCTTTTAGCTTAGACAGTACTCCTTCCCATTTCCCAGAATTCATTCTCATACAAATTATTTCCCAGGGGACCCCGAAACGCCAGAAATCTCCTCCTGCTTCTTATTCTCGCCCCTCGGCACCCTGGGATTACGATGCTCCCTATGCTCGAGATTATCAGGCTCCCTCTTGGTATAAAGACCCGTCACATTGCTCGCGACGCGCGTATCCTTGGTTTCGTAGTCGGTACCAGTTCCAGCATCTCCACCACCTGTTCCAAACGTGCCTTGTAGCTTTTGGCTAACTTTACCGGTGGATGAACCGGGTGCTCCGATGACGCCGTTCGAGCCGGTTTTGGCGGGATCGATGTCCTTTGATTTTGGGCCCAGTTTGTAGACGGCGAAGCCGAGGAGGGAGAGTCCGGCGATGGCGGGGACCATGGCCTTGCGCTTTTGTGCTTCAATATGTCTCGACATATTGTATTCTGGGTTTTGTTGTTTGAGGGGGAGAGGTGATCGTTGGAAGTCGAGTTATTAAGAGAAGAGGCTGGATGTAGTAGATGGGTGATGTTGACCTTGGTAATGTAAATTGAATGTTGAGATAAATAAATCACAATAGTGACATCAGAATAGGTTTAAATTAGCTCCCTTGCTTCCATGGCGGGAGCTTGTGATTAATATGTAAATACTCCAAGTCTATGACGGAATGACTTTTAGTCTTTGCGGTGATGACGGGATGGCGTTGTGGAGTTTTTGCATTCAGAATCGACGCCAGATCTGCATTGTAAACAAATGGAATGTGCAGCAGAAGCAAAAAACAAGGTAAGACCCTCGTAATGTTTCTATAGTTTTACTCAATTGGTCGCGACATCAGGAACGCGTTGTCGTGAATTGAGTTTCATGACTTCATCACTCGATGTCACGTGCTCGGTCATTCAACAATCGCTTCAATCTGTTATTTCGAAATACCTTTCAATATGATTACTGATTACTTATCATGTTTATTATTCTATTGAAGTCTTGTCTTTGGGGAAGTGAAGTTGAACCGTCAGTTGGCGGCGGGAATGGCTGGGGGCGGGCTTGTTTCACTTATGCCGGGAAGGCCAGGGATGATCTTATGCAAGGCAGCTCGAGTTTCCTTCCTATATTCTAGGCTAGAGTGCTGATGACAATCTATGTATAACAGTGAGCTCGAGTAAGAAAGTCTATCTGCAGCGTCTCTAAGCAATGAGCAACACCAAGTCTCGCCTCAAGGTCAACCTATCGCAGGTCTACATGGCTCTTTCCACACTTGCCACAGGCGTCAAAACAATCAACCTCCTTCGGAATAGGCTTAATATAATAGCTCCAAACATCTTCCCCAAGTTCATTCTTCGAATGGAATTCTCCCAAAGTCGCATCATCGTCCCTCATGGCCAAAGCATTATCTGCTTTTCCCTTGCCGCAACAGGTACAAAGCTCTACTTCCTTGAGCTGTTCCGCGGTGCAGTTCTTGCACTTCCAGTGGGTGTGGTCAGTACGAGGTTGGCTGGTAACTATTCGTGCTGTGGAAGGTGGCATAGTTGATTGTCGAAGACGTTGTAGATAATGATAGATTGCTCTGTATAGTGATAATAAAGGGTTAATTGCGAAGTGAGAGCTTGGCTGTATAGTGTCAATGCAGATTTGGATGGGCTAAGGGAGAAGAGGAGTCCATGTTTTTATATCCATGAGGACAAGAGGTAGGAAATTGGCACTGTCGTGAACTACTCGGGGTCTGCCAGTGACACATCTGATGAGAGATAGGCACTGTCGCAGACATCATGGTTGTTCTTCATTCACAATAGACGAGCAAGGTCATGTGTTGATGTCGTCGTCTAGTGCTTTACCATCTATTCAAAGTTCTCCAAGATTCAGTTCTTGAAGGTGCACTTAACAAAAAGAAATACAGTGATCAACTGTTCAATCAACAATAGTCTTATCTATCTCCTCTCATCCTGAAGGCCTCCCAATATTCAGAACATCCTCAGCCTCATACAAATAATCCCAGACCTCCTCCCCATTATCATGATAGACACCCAAAAGGATACCCACTGTCTCTCCCGCGTCGTTCAACGCCTCAGCCCCAGCTCCGCGTGCAGCATTGCAGCATTGCAGAAGAAGCACTTTTTGTCAGACATGTTATTCTGATTGTTGCATGCTTGGAATGTGTAGCACGGACGATCGGCTTTGCAGCGCCAGCCCGTGTGCTCTTCTTATTTCTTCTTTACAGATTTCTTAACGGACATTGTTATGGTTGTTGGCTTGAATACTAACATGGTGGACGAAGGAAGGTATTTATACTATTCGTTATGATGTGACTCACGATATCACCTTTGTTCTGTGGCACACGGTTCAAATTCTGCAATCTTCAGCCTTGTTCTTCCAAGTATCCCTTTGAAAGTTTGCACGTTAAGAACGTAGTATTTTATGATTGTTAGCCTTGGAGTCTATCTGTGCGCCTGAACAAGTTCTTTAACTCTCCGGCGCAGCCTTATCCGCCATCATGCTACCCATATCCCTACAGGAGACATAATAAGCATCAAAAATAATACCACACCTCCACTTCCCTGTCATTAGCTATTAAAACCCCCAGTGTGTTTCCTTCGTCATCTTGAGCCTCCGACTCGGCTACACGCTCATTTCCACAGCTAGTACAAACTGCTGTTGATACGGAGTGCTTAGTGTCGCATCTTTGGCGCGTCTCTTGGTTCATGATCTTTTTACAGAGCCAGTGCGAGTGCTCTGGCTTGAGTGTGGTGGCTATCGCGATGATAACGTCAGGCATTGCTGCTTTTCGTGGTGTTGGTCTATACTTTTGAGTTTAGGTAGCATATTGTGAGTTGTTTGAGAATGTTTAGAGTCGCAGTCAGACATGTAGAATGGAGGCACGGTCTAAGTGCTAGGTTTATATCTTTATATACCTGGTAAAAGTGAGCTGTCGGTGATTGCAAGAAGATTTGATATCGCATCCAATCACCGACAGCTCATCTACTCTGTACTAGTCTATACTTCTTCAGACCTCACTAGCGAGTGTATGCACCAGGTACCTATCTGTGCTATTCACGACTCTACAACGGACGTATCTCATTTGTGCCATCAACGACCTGACAGGTAATGTCAACCAGATAAACATCAGTTTAGCCGCTCTTCATTTATTTATCAGTACCTATCTCAATAGCCCATCTATCCACATATTTGAAGTTGCTTTCTGAGTCCAATTGTGCAAAGCAATAATAAAACCACTTTTCCTTTCCCACCACTTCATCAAAACCAAGACACTTCCCCAGAACGTCCTCGCTGTTATTGAGAGCAACACATCCTTCACCACGTTGCTTGTTGCAGTTGCTGCATTCGGGCACTTCCATTGGCATTACTGCCGGACATTTGAGTCCAGTTAGGACTTCCCTTTGGCACTTCCACTTGGTGTGATCTGGGCGAGGTTCAGTTCTCTCTTCGTGAGCTGGTTCGGCCACAACTGGTTCGGACATGATGATGATCCTGAACAATATAGATCTAAGTTTGTAGATATTTGTCTTTTTATAGCATACAGGTATGATGTTAGAAAGGAAAAGCGACTGGATAGCGAGTGTTTTATAGACATTGTTTACACATAATCACGAAACAGAACTGTTATCTGTTTGCCAGTATGTATCCCCACTGCCCATTTATTCCATCCTTATTCTTTGTTAATCAGTCCTATTGCACAAGAATAACAAAACTACTTTTCTTTTCCCACTCTCTCATAGCATTCTCTGTCAGTCAAGCTCAATAGCCTCGTCTCCACGCTCCAAGCCACAGTCGTGGCATTCGTTCACTTCAATTGGCATTATCGCCAGACAGGGGAGTCCGATTACCACTCTATTGCACTGCCATTTGGTGGGGCTAGGGGGAACTTGTATTCTCGTTTCGCGAACTTCTTTGGACATGATGATAATAGTGTAAGATGTAGATTGTCCTCGTTGCTATAATATATGGTACTGTTGCGTCTGTGGTATGTTTAGTGTGGACAAGGAGAAGCGAATGGATGGTAAATGTTTTATAGACGATGTTCACGTGTATGGTCATTACTAAATTGAAATTCTCGGCTCAGATAAGACAAGGAATATTACTCACGGTCGTTTTACGTGGCACTCCAGGGAACACAAGATGAATTGATGGGTGATAAACGTCAATCCCGTCACAACATAGCAGTTGGTAACTTGGCAACTGACTGCACTGAATCTATCTACCATCTGCTGCCATTCTTGCTCACTAAAATCGGATGCATCCATGGACCTACTAGTCACTACCCATTCCCAGCTCTCAGCATCTATTTATTGCCATTAGAAGTAACCAAATAAAGCCACACATCCTTTCCATCCTCGGCGTCAATCCAAGACCCTAGGACTTCACCTTATTCAGTAACAGCATTGCAGGTTCTCCCCCGCGACTTGCCACAAGAAGAGCATACCGCGTCTTTCAATTCCATCTTTCTCTGGCACCTTGATCCGTCTGCGAGTACCCTCCCGCAAATCCAGTGGGTATGGTCATCTCGGAGTTGGGTTGTGCGTTTGGGCTTTGTTTCGGACATTGTTGAGGTTCTGTATATTTAGAGATACTGTTGATTGTTGTAGGATATAATCCGCTTTGGTTGTTGTGGTTTGTAGTTTGATGGAGCTGATCAGTGTCTTATAGACGGGACTGACTTCGAGCAATCACCAGGCGAACATGGTGACACTGACGTAAAGTTCGAAATCATAATCACAGACTGCGTGACTCATAGTGATTGCCCGCTGTATCGCGACAAATACTCACATTACTTCTCTAATAGTCAGTTGTTGAATGTTGTAACCGTAGCCGTCAGGTGTGAAGAGAGTACAGACTTTATTGTTTGCCCTTAATCACGGGTGATTAAAGCATTGGCATTGGTATCTCAACTGTACTAATACCACGACATACTGCCAACACTGCTTCTAGCAAGCTGTCTTCATCTGACACTCAAACAATCATATCGCTCATGTCAACACTTGGTGGCACAAAACTGATCCTGAGTACGAAGAAAGCACAAGCCCGCTATTTATGGATGTTGCACTGCCGCATGACTTGCTGCAAGGATACAAGAAACTTTTATCAGTAACACCTACTTTAGGCGCAGACTCTCACTCAAGATTTCTTGTCTTCTGGCTTCAGCCTCTGCGACACCAGCAAATACCTCGACGTCCAACACTGCGCGCACAACAGAAGCGCCGTTTCCGGACGCAAGATATGCAATTCCGTTGTCTTGCAGCACCTTTGCAAGCAATCCTTCGGTACGTCCGCAGCCTGTCCACCCGACAAGACGTGCGAGATGCATGGCTGAAACAGCATACACCTGATAAGCGAGCCACATCCACTGGACGACCTCAGGCGCCCAGGCCAGCGCTATAAGCTCAGCTGGGAACTTGAGTGCGAACACATAGACAATGACAATGTTGAATATTTCCATGGTGCGATCGAGCGAGGTGGCGCGCAGCGGATGGCCGTAATGACGCGTGAAGGTGTGTAGAATATCCGGATGGGAGGTTTCAATAAGAGAGATACCAGTTTTGGGGTCCAGGAGCTCGAAGAACTGAAGCTGAGATTCTGCAGGAGGTGTCGGCTCAGGTGGGAGTTGGCCGATCGCAGGTGTTGGGTCGAATGTTTTCGGTAGTAGATGATCCAGCTGGAAGTCTTCCCTCTGTACCGATACTGCAATAGCGAGCAGCTTGAAGACTATCGGAATTCCAAGCAGTGCTGTGAAAACATAGTAGCGCCCTATCGCACCAACAGCAACGGCAACACCGACGCTAACCAGCTCGCTCAGCAGCACACCGAGCATCATCCAAATAGTGAAATGGTTCTCCTTTATCACGGTTGCCATCTGAGGTAGCGCATCCACTGCTATGACTTCAAGCCGCAGTCGGAACACAGGGTGTACTGAACGTTTGACCTTGCGCATAACCTGTGCTTCGATGCCTGGCGTTGCCGCATTTCTGGATACTGTTGTGGATGCTTGCGTACCTGGCTTGATATGCCTGAGCACCTCCACCCAAATGCAGTTACGAGACTGCTTTTGGATGTTTCTCTCCTTTTCTGTGGCTGTGTTGTGGTGTGAATAAGCCACACCTCGGTCAGGAAAGAATGCAGTACCCAGCATGGTACCAACAGCGCGGCCACTATAAAGACCGTGCTGACGAAAGTGGTCAAGTACACCTATCGCAGCGCGGTGTAATGGTCCGCCCATGGGCGTCAGTATCGTAAGCTTGACCGCCGTGGTAAAGTCCAAAACATTGTAAAAGCGCTGTGGCCAGAGGATGCGCTCGAAAAGAGACTCCTCGGCAACTTCAGCGCCAACATAGCCAATAACCGAACCGACCGCAGCGATTATCGCTGCCATTTGATATGGTAAGGATAATTGCTCAAATTTAGGTATAACGTAGAAAGAAAGAGATTGAATCTATGTACGTCTGGTAATGCAGGCAATAGCGCCTTTTCTAGCATCTCTGCGTTATGTATTGTAGTAAAACCAGCTTTCAAGCACAGCCTCTTGTATTTGGAAGCATTTGCGCAGAAAGACTCTCAAGTTGGGGCTTTTTCAGCTTCTGTCAGCACAGCCTCCGCCATTTAAAAGATGACATGCCAATAAGCCATGTATTTAAGGCTTGGCCTGGTGCACTGCCAAGGCCCTTATGAGCCTTGCTCACCAATCCTTGTTTTCCCACCAAAGCTTACACGTCGTATATGCTCTGCTCTTGTTTTATAGACCTGCCTCTGGGCTCACAAGGCAGAACCACGCCCCCAGAAGGATCCTGCCTTAGCCTGCGCTTCACATCTTGACTCGCCTGCTGTCTTCGCGCCTGGTTTTGTTCATCGAGTCAGCCGGGTGGCCTTTTATTCTCATGATCTTATACCGTATCATTTGCCTCTTTTCCCAAAATCCTTTCGCAACCGGATTTTTATTGAGATAACCGAGCCTAGATCTTGACGACAAAGATGGGGCAACAGATGTCTTGGGAAGAGGAGGACGTTTTTGACGATTCATGCTCCTGGCCACGGAGATTACTGCATGTGGAAAGCTGGACTTCCTATCCATGGAAGCAGGGTAATCGTTACAGGGGAGTCTACAAACCGAAATACGTCGCTTTATCTTATACCTGGGGAAGATGGCGTCTCAAGGAGGGTGTTCAAGAGTCTGTTGAAGCCCTGAACATAAGAAATGTTCCATGGAAAATTCCAAGGGTCGACCCTCAACACTTTACTGTTGACGAGTTTCAAAATGCAATCATAGCCGCTGCGAATGGGGACTCTGGAGATAGGAAGCAACCAAAGGTCAAGTTTGTTTGGCTTGATGTTGCTTGTATCGACCAGGAGGATGAAGACATCAAGCACGCCGAAGTGAGCCGCCAATTTACCATATTCAACGGCGCACAACGCTGCGCAATATGGCTGGCGTCTACCAGCCCTATTTTTGCCAAGATTGGCATTTGCGACTTCCTGTCGATGCGCTCTCCTTTTACAAGCGTGTATATGAACATGACCTCTCCAGGCACAGACGGGGATGATATCGCTAAACACATGATGATCGGATACTCTGAGATGCTTCTGGCATCTACAACGACCATGATTGAGGATCCATGGTTCACTTCCCTCTGGACTCTGCAGGAAACATTCATAAGCCGAGATCAATCCGTATTCCTTTGCAACAATGGGGAAATTGTAAAGGATCATCGAGGAGAGGTTATAGGAATGGTAGACTTGATGGAAACCAGTTACTCTATCTTCAACTACCTATCCTCGCAACTGCACCTTATGGAAGGGTACCAAGATGTTCATGCCTTAATCAAGGATACCATCAGTCATATTGAGAGACTTGGCTTCCGTCAATGCTTCGTATTCCAAGAGATGGGCGCGTACTTTGCCGCGCGTCACAGGAAGGCAAGTCGATCCAAGGATAGAATCTATGGGATCATGCAGATCTTCGACATCAAGGTCGGTCAGCAAAACGACTTGCCTCAAAACGGTTCACAGGAAACATTGGAACTACTTGAGGATGGACTAGGGGCCGCATTAAACTTACAAAATCCAGTCAGGTCTCAGCTTCATGTTTTCACCCAGCCCGCTCCACTTGGGAAAGCCTGGCGTCCGTGGCAAGACCGTTGCGATGTGATAAGAGGTTATGAATTCATCGACATAATGGGGCCCACTGACGACTATACTGTGAAAATATCAACTAGAGTTGTGGATGGAATGACTTTCGGATACTTCCAAGGCGTCGTTTGTGGGTTCAAGGCTTTACATGATGCGACGACAGTACTGGGCTTTCTCGAGCTCCACATGGATTCTTTATATACCGATGACCCCTCGTTAGGAGATGCCTCAATAGCTCCCGCACAGGTTTGCGACACCCAATTCTATACAGATGAGGCTGCTGTCCGTGCAGGGCATTATAAGAGATCGGCACGCGTCCTTAAAGAGTTTCAAAGCAAAGGGTTATGCGTTCTAAGGCTTGGGCCGACGGTAGAAAACGTATTTTGGGGAATGCTCATTGTTCCAAACAAGATTAAAAACATCACGTATTGGCAAAGAGTAGGCATATGTCAATGGTTGGGAACCTACTCGGGTAGATCTGATCAATCAGGAATGGGTTTGATATCCGCACAGGATCACCAGAGCTATCGAGATTGTGTTAATTGCAAAGGTAGTGTATGGTATGGGTTGGAAGGAATATTTGGTTAATTATTGTAACTTCTCTTACTGCCTTTTGTCCCAAGCATTGGACTTTATCGTATCATACCCCCGACTTGGCCGCCGGCGTGCTCTCACTCCTACTATGAGGCTCGATTGGAAAAGTCTGCAACTCAGGATCAACACCCCCATAAACTCTCTCCCATCTTTCCTTAAGACCATCGGGAGTCTCCCACGCATTCTCCGGATCCCTCAACCACAGCCTCAGCAAATGTCGTCTGTACCTTTGTTAGTCACTCACTCCCCACGCCAATAAAAGGCTAACTTACTGCTTCTCCTCACTATCCCTAAACCCATCCCTCGCATGGAAGATAGCCAAGTTATTAACATACTGCATATCACCCTTTTGAAAGTCCGTGCTAACACTGAACCTTTCACCCAGGAAGTGCAAGGTATCTAGTGCTTCGGCTTGTGCTTCCGATATAGGTGCGAGATGGTTTCCGCGCGGGAGGGAGCCGAAGCCAACGTAGTAGCGACGGGCGTACTGGAGGAGGATTCGCTCTGGGTTCGACTGGTGGTAGATTAATGGGCGACTGGAGATTTTGTCTGTGTCGTTGACAGTTTTTGTGAAGCTGGATTCGTTAGTAGGAATAATCTAAGTATGGTGAGGGAGACGTACAGCTCTGCTTCCCAGTTTGCGCTCAGAGTGTGAATGAGATCTGGTCGAGTAGCTGCGATATGATTATACACACGCCACGTACTAGCCAAACGACTAGCTCCTCCCTCAGCAGCTGTATCAAGAGCAAACAACGATACAATATTGCCTGAGTCAGTGTGGAAGACCTGCTTATCAGCCGTGTAGGCCGGACTTCCGACTTTGACTTTGCCAGTAGAGGAGACATTCTTGATGTGGCCCATGACTACATCGGCGCGCTTTCCTTCAAAGTATGCATCTTGGCGACCGCGGATAGACCCGATGTGGGAGGACACGCCGGCGTAGATGATGATGTTTTCTTCGCGCGTATAGCGATCGGGGTTTAGGCCGCGGAGGACGAAGAAGCCGTGGCCGAAGTGTAGTTCGTGGGAGAGACGGCGGAGTTCGGAGTGGAGGGTTGGGAGAGGGAATGTTTCTTGGGAGATGTAACCCTTTGCAATGTTGAGAGCTATAATGTCAGTACAAAATCTGATGATGGGATGGAAAGAACTTACATTTGAAGTGTGCAAGGGCCTTGTCAATCTCATCAAGCTGCTCATTTGAGAAAGTGTATGTCCAGTTATACTTCTCAGCGACACTATCTCCATCCCAAACCAAGTCACCCTTGAGCTCTTGGGGAAACCCTTCTGGAAGTTCTTTGGTAAGAGTCTCTGTCTGAGTCCGGCGAGCTACGCGGGCTTGGTACTTGTCCCAGTCTGGATGGTAGGAGATGTCCGGCTGTCCAGGCGGAGGTTGAGCAGCTGGTGTCGTACCAAAGGTTACTCCTGAGGCAGGAGGATTGACAGTTACAGTGGCCATGGTTTATAATTGGTGTATGGGGTTCTTATCGTGGCCAGTTAATAGCTTTATTCTTGGTCACAAGATAATACTACTATAGCTATCCCCCTACTACTCTATATAATATAGACAGTTTAGAGAATCTCATAATTACACCATTCAGGATTTACTAACGCAATAATTACCCCTCAGACGAAAGTAGTCTTAAGAAGTATACTGATGTAACCAAAGGATGATCGCCAAGTGATGATGAAATTTAAGTGACTGCGGTGCAACTTGGCCCTGCATCACGACAACACTAGGTTGTAAGCACGCCATCCACCCGACGAATTATAACGGTCCGATTAAACAACAGCCAACGGCCAAGCAAATAAATGGATGAAAGAAATAGGAAGGTAGTCTGGCCTGCTAGTTGAATTGAATAGTGAGTAGTATTACGGAGGGTGATGGCGCGACCTTGGCAGTTATCACGTACTGCACCCACTCATCACCTAAACAGAATGTCAATCGAACTATGGTGTGCTTAACGACCCTGAATACACCAAATTATGCATTTTCCAAGCACTCAATCAATAATCTTACTCTTGGCAAAGGATACGAGTTTATGATAAAAGGTCCCAAGATATTCCTCAGTTCATTCACCCACCACCACCTCCTCTTCAACCATGGGCCAACCCTCTCAACAAGACTCCTCAGGCGAAGCCTCAGAGTCATCGTCCATCATCCACGACAACAACTTGACTTACGTCCGTCAGACAGCAGGTAATGGAACGTCAGGCTACCAAGAAGCCGTCGGCGCACCCGTCGAAACGCGCTCTCCGCTGGGATACCATGTTAACTGGTTAACCATCATCTTCCTCAACCTAAATCACATGGTCGGCACGGGTATCTTCTCTACACCAGCGACAATTCTTCGTCTCACAGGCTCTGTGGGACTGGCGCTTGTATACTGGGTCATTGGCTTTATCCTAGCCGTCGCTGGGTTGGCTGTGCATATGGAGTTCACCAGTTACTTTCCTAATCGCAGTGGTTCAGAGGTTGTATGGTTGGAGCAGGGTTTTCCGAGACCGAAGCATTTCTTTCCTGTTGCTTTTGCGGTGCAGAGTGTTCTGTTGTCGTTCAGTAGCAGTAATGCTATCGTTCTGTCGAATTATCTCTGGCGCATCGTCGGACGCGCGCCGGATCCTTGGGAATTGAAGGGTGTGGCTATCGCGGCTTATACATTGGCTGTTATAACTGTCATCGCGCATAACCGGTACTCTCTCTACGCCATCAACGTATTTGGCGCTCTGAAGCTTATTTTGCTGGTCTTCATCTCGATCTCGGGTCTTGTCATTCTTGGAGGTAACTTTGGTAGTATTCCAGACCCGAGTCTCAACTATCGCCATGGCTTTGAAGGGACTACCTCAAGCGGATACAATCTGTCGCAAGCAATGGTGAACATCAGTTTCGCATTCTCAGGTTGGCAGAATGCGTTCAACATGGCAAACGAGATCAAGAATCCCATCCCAACTCTCAAACGCAACGCAAGCGCCTCTCTTCTCATCGTCTTCGTTCTCTACTTTCTCTGCAACATCGCTTACTTCGCCGCTGTACCAAAGGACATATTCCTCGAATCAAGCGAACTCGCTGCAGCAGTCTTCTTCCGCACAGCATTCGGATCCTCAGCTGAATCCGCCCTCAACTTTTGTGTTCTGCTTAGTTCATTCGGCAATCTCCTCGCCGTCCTCGTTAGTCAATCTCGTCAGATCCGTGAGATTGCGCGACAGGGTGTTCTGCCTTGGACGGAGTTTTGGGTATCGACTAAGCCCTTCGGTACACCTGTTGGGCCGTATCTTTTGAAGTGGGCGTTTACCTTTTTGATGATCGTTGCGCCTCCGGCTGGTGATGCGTTCCAGTTTGTTGTTTCGCTGAAGACGTATCCCGAGGCCATGTTCTATTTTGCGATGGGTGTCGGCCTTCTACTCATTCGTCGTAGAAGAGCTAGATCCGGTACACCACCTTCTGACTTCCGAGCGTGGTATGCTCTTGTCATTCTGTACCTCTTATGCCAAGCGTACCTACTTGTCATGCCCTGGATTCCTCCCGTGGATGGTATCTATGGTGGAACAGTCAGTTTGTAAGTACTCTACTCCCTTCAGATCTTGCCGATGCTAACGAATCGCAGCCTTTGGTGCACTTACATGATTGTCGGAATTGCCATCATGGGTGTCTGCGGTCTTTACTACTACCTCTGGATGAAGCTCATTCCACGATTGAGAGGTTACAGTATTCGGTCTCAGGTCATTTCGGTTGATGATAATGGTGCCAATACGCACCGTCTCCTGCGTGTGCCCAACAATGAGGTTGCGGAATGGGATGCTACTCATGATGAACTTGGTCGTGATTTACCGCCTCAACGGATAGTGCACAGAAACACCGGTGGATCGGCGAAGTAGATTAGGTGCCGGAATGAAACACAGATGTGTACATAGCTTAATGCAAGTATATTGGTTGGGAACTTGGTCGTCAGCAGACATCGGGTCTGGAGCTGTAGTAGTGCCGATGTCTTCTCAACGATGTATAAGATGGAACGACCGTCTTCTTCCATAGGACCTTTACCAGGAGATTTCCATCGCCTTGTCTACATGATCTACAAACGACTCAGTCTGCATGGCTTATTACCAACGACTGCCAAATTAATCCTCCGATGTAGTATCAGCCTGTGCCGTTCCCAACAACCTGGGTTTGACTCTAAACTAGACAGATCAAACATGGAGGTGTTTGCAACATAACACTCCGCACCAGACTTACCCACAAGTTATACCTAAAAGAATGGAGAGAAGAAGTGTCGCAATCACAAGCAGGCCTAACGAAAGAAGAAAGTATTCCCCGCAGGCGGGTGACAGTTGTTAGCGGGGTGGGGGATTAAGGTAGTGGGGTTCGTTCACTGAAGCTCCAACAGATGCGCTAATTCCGCTATTCTTCGGCGATGCTTCAGGTCGTCCTCTTGACGCCCTTAACAAAGGCCTTTACACTGCACAGCATCAGCCTCTCACTTGTACGACAACATGAATTCCACTGTCACAGCTGAAGGAAGCCATTTTCTGTGTCAATCCGCTCCAATAGTGTCATGGTTCATTGTCACCAGCTCGGCTCGTCCCCACCCCCATTCAAGCTTCAAGTCTTCAACCCCACCCCCACAGCCATGAGTGCGGAGAGAAGACCACCCCCCTCATGAACTCGAATGACATCCTTTCACGATGCGAAAGAGGAGAAAAGACCCTTTACTCGGTCCATCGGTATACTTCGGACCGAGATGACACGCCAAGAAAAAGAATATCGGTAAAAGATGTAAAATCCCCGGTCCTTTACAAGCTAAATAACCTCCTGCCCCTCCCTCATCCAACCTCAAACACCACGACACCTTCACAACTACCCTTACTGTATTCTTAGCAGGGTAACACCTCACAACCGCCCATCATGCCTACCCACGTCCACTCCATCGCGTCAAAAGACATCCACTCCCAAATCCAACACCTAATCCACGAACTAGTCAACATCAAAGACACAACCGGCGAATTCCTAATGACAATTCCCTCCGGCGAAATCATCGACACAAAAGGCTGGAACGACTGGGAATGGACCCACGGCGTCGGTCTCTACGGAATATGGAAGTACTACGAAATGACCGGCGATGACCAATGGCTCAAGATCATAGAGGATTGGTTCCAGAAGCGCTTCGCAGAGGGTCACAAGGGAAAGAACATCAACACCATGGCCGTATTCTTGACTCTGGCGTACGTTTATGAAAAGACGGGTAACCCTACTTATTTGCCTTGGTTGGATGCTTGGGCTGAGTGGGCTATGCATGAACTTCCAAGAACGAAATATGGTGGTTTTCAACATATTACCTACCTGGAAGTCAACGAGCAGCAGCTTTGGGATGATACGCTCATGATGACCGTTATGCCGCTGGCCAAGATTGGACTGGTGCTTAACAGACCAGAGTACGTCGCCGAAGCCAAAAAGCAGTTTTTGCTGCATATCCAGTATCTCTTCGATACCAAGACCGGATTGTTCTTCCATGGGTGGACGTTCAAGGAGGGCGGTCACAATTTCGCTGATGCGCGCTGGGCGAGAGGAAACAGCTGGGTCACCATCGTCATTCCTGAATTCCTCGAACTTATCGGCCTTAACGACTCCGACCCCATCGGATCGCATCTCATCTCAACTCTCGACGCACAAGTCGCCGCGCTTGCCAAAACACAATGCGAGAACGGTCTGTGGCGTACACTTCTCGACGTCCCCGAAGACGAAGGATCATACGTAGAAGCCAGCGCAACAGCGGGTTTCGCCTATGGAATTCTCAAGGCTGAGCGAAAGAGATATATTAGCAAGGAGTACTCTGATGTAGCAGTCAAGGCGATCAAGGCTGTGATTGAGAACATTAGTCCTGAGGGAGAACTGTTGAATACTTCTTTTGGAACGGGGATGGGTAGTGATTTGCAGCATTATAAGGATATTCCTAGGACGAGTATGCCTTACGGACAGGCTATGGCCATGATGGCTTTGGTTGAGTTTTTGAGGGCGTATAACTAGACACATGCTTTCCGTTCAAAGAAGTCAATTAAGGAATCCAATTCATTCTGCATTTGACGTCTGTATCTAACCACCAGCCTTGAATGTTCCAGTCAACTTCAAATCCCTCGAACTATCACCAACAGCAATAACGTACTCCCCATCCTCAACCCTCCAATTCTGCTCTTCGACATCCCAATAACTCAAATCCCTCCTCGTAAGCTCAAACTTGACCTTCTTGCTCTCACCCTTCTTGAGAGAAACTTTCTCAAACCCGCGTAGTACACGGACAGGATGGTCGACCTTGGACTCAGGGTATGAGAGGTACAACTGAGGTACAGCTTTGCCCTTGACTGAACCGGTGTTGGTTACCACGACAGAGACCGTGACGACCGTCTTCCACAAGTCTGGGTTACCGCCTTCTTCGCCTCCCGCTGCAGAAGGTGTTTGAGGTGTGTCGTAGCCTTCTGGGTAGGGATAATCGCCCTTCTTGATATCGTCTGCAGACTCAATGTAAGGATAAATCCACTTCTTCAACCGTCGAATATTCTTAGGCCAAAGACCTTCCTCAACATCAGGAATCTTATCATCCAACTTCGGTGGTTTGGCACTCAAAGCACCGCGCGATGCTGGAAGTTGCGACACGTCCCCTTTGACATCAATCTTCAAATCCTTATACTCAAAAGTAGTATAACTCAATCCATACCCAAACTCATACCGTACATCAACACCATTCTTGTCAAAATGGCGATAATCGATATACAAACCCTCGTTAAAATCCTGCTGTGGAATAACACCGTTCGGCAGGTACAAAACCTGTCCGCCAGGGCCATAATCTGCAAGAGCCTTACCAATCGTATACGGCAATTTTCCACTTGGACTCTCATCGCCAAAGAGAATACTAGCGATCCCATTGCCGCTTTCTTCACCGGGAAGGTTCGCCATGAGTACAGCTTTGATGCGCGGGTGATTAATCCAACTCTCCATAACAACGGGTCCAACAGCGTGAATAACAACGATTGTAGGTCCGCCGCAGTGATTGGCGACGTTTGAGATGAGCGCGTCGCCGCCTTTCTGAAGGAACAAGTCGTTGCGGTCTCCGCGGACGCTGTTCCATGAGAGATAGCCCTCTCCTGCGTCGGAGTTGGCAAAGACTAGGCACACATCCTGCTGCGTGATCTTCTTTGTGTTGTCGATCTTGTTGGAGAGGAACTCGCTGATGTCGACTTTGTCATTCTTGAATTCTTTTCGTAGAGCTTCGATTGGAGCGACGAGGAAGGGAAAGTCAGCTGCACCACTGCCCCAGCCTGAACCCAGTGTACCGTCGTTGCAGCCTTGGTCAGGGCAGTAATTGGGACCGTGTCCAGGACCAGCGTCTTCGCCAAAGATACCAATCTTGATCTTTCCATCTTTCTTCGACTCAGAATTGGCTAGCTTTCCCTTCCGACTCAAGGGAAGAACGCCCTCGTTCTTGAGTACAACAGTTCCCTCGATGGCAATCTGCCTCGCCAACTCAGCATGATCCTCCTGTACATCCACATACTGGTTGACGACTATTTCCTCTTGAGGCGACGGACTCCCTGGTGCAAGGACTCCCTTTTCCTCATACGTCCACGACGAAAAGTTCGGTCCCTTGTTATCATCCTTATCCTGGCCCAATTGATAGAACGACGCAACGATTCGCAGCGCCATGTCATTCAGTCGATCAACAGGTAAAGACCCATTAAGAACAGCTTGTGTCAAACGCGGTCCCCAAAGAGAGTCACCGTCCTGCCATTTAAGTCCATCGCCGGGCATACTCATATCCAATCCTGCAAGAGCACTCGCAACACCAGACCGTTGCGCCAACCAATCCGACATGACAAACCCCTGGAATCCCATCTCATCTTTAAGAATTCCATTCAAAAGCTTCGAGTTCTGACACGCGTAGGAGTTGTTGACCATGTTATACGAGCACATCACACTCGCAACACCAGCCTTGACAGCATTCTGAAACGGCCATCCGTAAATCTCATGAAGCGTTCGGTCGTCAATGTTGGAAGAAATAGCATTCGGAAGACCCCATTCCCAGGCTTGTCGGAAATGCTCTTGTTCATTGCCGATGAAGTGCTTGATCGTCGCCATGACGCCAGCATCTTGTATCCCACGTATCGTCTCAGCGCCTGCGATGCCCTGTAAATAAGGATCAGGTCCAAATCCCTCCCAATTGCGTCCGCCGGCGGGGGCTCTTCCAAGAGGGCCGATCGCTGGGCCGAGAATGACATTGACGCCCTTCCCTTTTGCTTCTTTCCCATGAGCATGACCTCGCTCATACATGAGTTTTCTGTTAAACGTAGCACCCACTGTAATCCCCGCAGGCCAAGCCGTCGCATTATCCGCAAAGCGAATTCCGAGCGGTCCATCCTGCAGGGCCAAAGCTGGAAACCCGACATTCGTTGCAGCGCCAGTAGTACCGACTGCTAAACCCATACTCCAGCCTGTTCCGGTAGTGATGTTGACTTTTTCCGCGAGTGTCATCTTGCCGACTAACTTGGCGGCCAATTCATAGCTCTTCTCCCAGTTTTTGGAAGTACCGCCTTTGGGACTGGGATACCATGGCGGTGATTGTCCGTCAACGGGAGGCGTTTTGATCTTGTTCCATGCGAATGCTCCGATTGCTGAGATGAGAATCCAAATTACTATTGCAGTTCCGACGATGATCAAACAGCATTTCCTGGTGCGCCATCGTCGAAGGAGTCCAGCTGGTCGAACCCGGGATTGATTGGTGGTAGTATTCTTGGGGAGATAATCAGTCGCGTCAATATCGGATTCAGCGTCACTGCCGTCAATAGACGAGCGATCTGCTCTGTTGAGGAGGTTTTCCCTGCTGGGATCCATGATGTCAATGACCTCAGATGTGGTGATACATGAGGTGGGAGGTGTTGGTTGATGAGAGAAATATTGAGAGATGGGTTGAGTTGTGCAGCCGCTGATGTTAGATAATCGTACTGCAGGCCAAGAAAGAGGAAAGAGGCGTCAGGCGGGATATCGGATCAGCATTCCTGGCTGCATATCCTGGACGTTTTGGGTCATTGTTAGTGAGGCGTCAATTGCGTACCCTACCAGGTGGATGTCAGAAGAATTGTCCTCTAAGGCTCAGGCTACAGAAATAAAGCAGCCTAAGTGCCTTTCTAAACTAATCTAAAATGACGAAGTTATTTTGTCTCTTATGCCCCCCGGGATCAATTCCTCTGACACTCAGAGGCCTAGATCATCTCGGGCTAAATGAGGTAGAGCAGATTTAGTCGTCAATGGTTTGTGTCGATGCAGTGATGCGACGGATCGCAAAAAGGAAACAAATTATTCGGATAACACCAACATTTTGTTACTTCTGATGGAGAGGTGTCAAAAGTGTGGTGCTCAAAAATGACAAAAAGGAATCATTGTATTAGTGGGCAAGTTCGAACCTACGACCTGCATACATACTTCAAAAGCGAAGGCTCCTGTTAAGGAGCAAATCGTGGTACAAAGATTTAAGTGTTTAGCTACTCCGCTGAACACCATGCACATTATTTCAGTATTTAAAGGCATGAGAAAGTAATATTAAGTTCAGTCGAAGGTTGACGATAGGTGCGTGGTATCTCAATCCAAGAGTTAACTTGATGACTCCCCACCCTACACTCTAAAACCTCCCGACTGGTTACACCCCACCCATCTCGAATTTAGCTCTTGAGTCAATGAACCAAGTCAATGTAGGAAGTGCGATGGCTATTCCATGCTTAAAAAGAAGAAGAGAATTGGATGATATCATCGTTTTGTTGTTTATGATGGAGAGGTGCCAAGAACAATGTGCCAGGAATAACAAAAAGAAGATTGTTAGATCATTGGGTAAACTCGAACCCACGACCTACAAATTGTCTCGTCGTACCTATAAGCGAAGAGAATCGTACATGATTTGAGAGTGTATACTGTAGCTACTTCGCTGAAGATCAGGCATGCTATTTCAATAAGTAAAGGTAGGTAGAAAGTAATATTCGGTTTGGATAAGGTATAACGGACTTATTACATTGGTTTAGTAGCAGTAGGTTTGGATCAAGGCTGCTGATGGGTACCTGGGGAGTTGTCCATCTTGTACGGACAAGCCAATCAAACCATGCAACAAACCACCAGCAGCCTCAAGAGAAGGAATAAATATCGAATATCTCACAGTGTAATTCTCAGCTACGAAGCATAATAATTACTGACAAATTCGTTGCATTACTGGGCCATCTCAGTCCAAGAGTTGACTTGATGAACCCCCACCCTACACCTTAAACATCCCGACCGGCTACACCCCGGCTAAACCTACCCATCTCGAATTTGGCTCTCGACAATCGCAACATCATCCCGCCAGCTTCATCATCGACAACCCCCGCTAACGACCTTCAAAATGTCGATGTTCCGCGCCAAGAAGCTCGATCTGGGCTGTTTCGTCAATGTCCGCACTCTGCGCGACCACACCAAGCGCAAGGTCTTTGAGGCCCATGAGACTGAGCGGTACGCAAAACTCTTTCCGAGCGAGCACAGCGAGGTGGAAGACGAAGACGAGCGAGCGCCGAAGAATTGAACACGAGGACGAATGAAGAACGGCCGCTGATATTGAATTAATAGACAAGCCCTCCGCTACATGATCCGAAACACAACTCTCCCTCCCCGAGTCCGAGCCGAAGCCCAACTCCAATTGACCCAGATGCACTGCTACACTCGCCCTACACAAATTCGAAACAGATGTATTATGGGAGGTCAGGGACGTGGTGTTTTGAGCGATTTTAAGATGACACGAGTAAGGCCCCTACGATCCAAACCTTCGAGAGACATGGAAGGATATGAGAGAATGGGCTGGACTAACGATGCGCAGTACAACTTCCGAATGGAGGCTATGGCTGGAAACTTGCCTGGTGTCAAGAGAGCTAGTTGGTAAAAGAGCTTGGAGAGGAGATATTTGTACGAATATGTGGTTTTCTTGGAGAGCGAGGGATTCTCGAGATATCATAGACATGAATGAACTGTATAATACAATGGAAAACTCATGGAACGCTCATTTTTCGGTGCAATGCCACGGGACCACTGGATTGCCCGACGGACTAATTATATGGACAGTCGACTCGGTCGTTGCATGTCTGGTTTACTGCATGAGCTTGAGTGCCATGGCGAAGGCTGAGCTTGAGGCACGATTACTGGTGGTGTGTTTTACCCAATGCTCAATCGCTGGGACTACAAGACTTGTGCCTAGGTTCATGTTAAAGCTAAAAGTGTCAAAGTTCCAGCTTGGGAATTGAATCTCGTTTACCCGTCCTCTAATTGCAGCTTACACTTTAAGCGCTAGGTGACAGAAACCTTGAAATAATTTAGTCACCTTACCACCGATAAGCGATAGCGATAAGCGCGATAAGACTTTTCTTGGCTGACTTTCAGCCAGGCTACCTCCCATCGCCACCCCACCGTCACCTTCTCTCCAACAACACCAAACAAAACACATCAAAATGGGTGGCGGCGATCTCAACTTGAAGAAATCCTTCCATCCCTCACTGCAGCGCAACCAGCGCGCAGTCTGGGAAGAAGAACAAAAAGCCCTCGCCGAGCGCAAAAAGACCCAACAGCGCATCAACGAACTCCGCGAAGAGCGCGCCCAAGAAGAAGTCCAACGCCAACTCGAAGCCGCAGGCGGCAGAAAGCGCGTCGATCGCGTGGAATGGATGTATCAGGGTCCCAATGATGGCCAGACCGGAACCGCTGAAGAATCAGAGGCTTATTTACTTGGAAAGCGAAGGATTGATACCCTCATTAAAGGCACGGAACATAAGAAACTGGAAAAGGATGCTGGCGCGGAGAGTTTCATGGCGTTGCAGAATGCGAATACTGCGAGGGATACAGCTGCCAAGATTCGAGATGATCCGCTCGTGGCGATCATGCGACAGCAACAAGCTATGATGAACGATCCTGCGAAGCGACGCCAGATTCTCTCTTCGGCGGGTATCGAACAGAAGGATGAGAAGTCACGCAAGAAGGAGGATCGACATAGGAGGAGACATCGTCACCGAAGTGCGGATGGGGAGGATAGACATCACAGACGAAGACGGTCTTATTCACGTTCGCGAAGTCCGCGTCGACGGGATGATTCGAGAGAGGATCGGCATAGACGACGGAGGGATGATAGCAGGGAGAGACATTCACGACGACGACGCGATTCAGATGAGGGGGATAGACGTGAGACACGTTCTGGTAGCAGCGGGCGTGAGAGACGCTCCGACAGCAGAGACAGGCGCGAAGATCGAAACGGAGACAGACGAAGCGGAGACAAGCATGATGGCGACAGACCCAACGGCGATTCTCGCGACAGACAAAATGGAGACTCCCGGGAAAGACGCACCGGCGACAACCGCAACGGAGACCGCTACGACAACAGACGAAACGGAGACTATCGCGATAAGGGAGACGTTCGCGATCACCGAGACCGTCGAGACCACAGAAGAAGCTACCCCTCCAACCGCCCACGCAACAACCCAGAAGACGAAGCAGCCAAAGAAGAAGAGCGCCAGCGCAAACTAGCAGCCATGCAATCCGCCGCCACAGAACTCGACACCGACCGCCAAAAGCGTCTCGCAGAGCTCGACGAGCGCGAACAAGCTGCTAGAGAAGCAGATGATAAAGCTAGAGAACGTGGCGGTGATCGAGGTTTTGTTAATAAGTTGCATCAACAAGCTGGTCATAAGGGATTGGCAGAACGTATGGGTGGAGCGCGTAGGGGATTTCAGAAGGATGATGATTAGCTGACACGATAAGCGGGTATGGTGTTTTGGAACAATTGCATTGTTGAGGCTGCTTGTGGATGGACATAACGGTACTTGTTTATTTCGTCTTATGCTTTGACGAGGCCATGTTGGCTTGTGCGACTTGCAAAATTGGGATTGTCAGTGCATTGCGTGGAATAGATGGACCGATGAGTATTGTACACGCATACCAAGAAAATAATACGATAACACACATCCAATAATTACTCTGAGTATCGAACAGCCTGGCATCTTGGTATTCACCCTTTATCGCGTGATATCTTTCCCCTCAACCTAAACAACGCCATGACTACTTTAATCAGCCACCGGCAGCCAAACTCTACGTAGAATCGATATCATCAAACTTGGATCTATTGAATCTTAACTTTCGGCCCACTCTTTGCAGTAGGCACTTTAAAGATTAAGGCAATTTGGCACCCTTCCAGTTGGAACCAATTAGAGGGATGAATGTCTCAGAAAAGGGGACATTGTCTCGACAGAGACAGAAAAGATGTGGGATTAATTGGCTGTGGCTATTTATGGCCGGTTCCCCCGAAAGGCAAGCGCTGTAGAAAACTCCACTGTGGTTCCCTTTGCACGCCGCCCCCAGTCTTATTCTCCCTCTGACTTCATCTTTTTTCCTTCATTTTATTTCATTTCCCCCATCCCTGCCAATTTTGGTTCCCTTTTCCTTTTTAACTCACGCCTCACTTCTTGACGGATTAAATAATTGCGAAAAAGAAAACACCGATATCTTTGCGAAAAAAAGAACTTCGAGGATTTATCAAGCTTAAACTTGGCAAGAACGAACCAGACCCGACGTCGACTCCGCCACGATTTCGAACCCCCTCTCTCGATCTGCGCGCGCGCCACCCCGAACCCGATAGCTTTACTCACGGCAACCGAGATTCGTCTGGCGCCAACTTTCCTTTTTCTTCCCGCGCCAAAAAAAACTACTTTTCTCTTCTTCTTTTAATTAAAACACATCACAAACGACACAATGCCTGCTCTTTGCGGAGGATCTAAAACTGTTCAGCGAAAGCTGGTTCTCCTGTGCGTTCAATTGAGTTGGGAGGGAGAATATTCGCGCTGATTGATGCTTTAGGGGTGATGGTGCTTGCGGAAAGACTTCGTTGCTGAATGTCTTTACGAGAGGGTATGTTTGACGATAGAATAATGGGAGATGGATTGAAGCTCATACGATTACAGCTATTTCCCGACCGTCTACGAACCTACCGTTTTCGAGAATTACGTTCATGGTACGATACTCACTGCGGACATGCGACTACGAAATCTAACCTTTTCGCGCAGATATTTTTGTCGATAATGTCCATATCGAACTCTCCCTCTGGGACACAGCCGGTCAAGAGGAATTCGACAGATTACGATCCCTATCCTACGGTAAACCTCCCTCGCGCCATCCCTCCTCTTGACAGTCTCCCTAACAGACTTTTAGACGACACAGATCTCATCATGCTCTGCTACTCGGTCGACAGCAAAGACTCGCTCGAAAACGTCGAATCCAAGTGGGTAGGCGAAATCGCCGACAACTGCCCCGGCACCAAACTCGTCCTCGTAGCACTAAAGTGCGATCTCCGCGAACAAGGCGAAGAAGACGAAAACGCCGCCCCCGACGCTGCTGCTGCTGCTCCCCGCGAGAAGAAGCCCATGATCACTTATGATCAGGGTCTCGAGGTGGCGCGTCGCATAGGTGCGCTGCGATACCTCGAGTGCTCCGCCATGAAGAACAGGGGCGTCAACGAGGCTTTCACCGAAGCTGCGCGCGTGGCTCTCAGCGTCAAGAAGGATCGCGAGGAGAGCAAGTGCGTCATCATGTAATGTGATCCGACAGTGCTTTTTCTTTTTTTACGATACGATACGAGCGTTATAATCGAACAATACGAGGTTCCCTCCCGACTACGAGCCTCGTCTTTATTACCGCCCTGCTCCAGGGGGCTTTTTTCAACTGTATATATCGTGCGGCATATATGCACATAGGGACTCTCGGTGTTTTTACGTGTTATTTGAACTTCTGCATGTCGGTGCAAGAAGAAGAGGGGGAGTAGACTGCTGGGAAAACATCATCGACAGAACAGTTCTTTTCTTTGTCGATTGTTCCTTTTTGTTCCATCGTCTTGGGTGGTGTTTAAAGTTATATAGCGCATTCTTAATGACAAGACAATTCAATCACTGGGCTGAGAGTTGAATCAGTGATTTGACATAGTGTGAGAATGATGATGCTTGTCTTGAGGGGTCAGCACAGCCACTGTCCATTACGAGAAAGATGCATCACCGGGAATTAGACTATGGCCGATTGTTGGGCAGATCAAGTATCCACTGCGATCTTAGGTCCAACTCTCTTTTGCAATACCCTTAAAGAAAAAGGGTTTGTGGAGTTCAACCGTTCAAACCGCTCAACGTCGTCAATCGCATTCCTGTCAATCTTGGCACTTACCCCCGTCCGATGATGTCTTCCCCTTCCCAGTGATGATATTCGTAAATGATCTCACCACACCAATAAATAGGATCAGTCCCTACATCATTGAAACAAACCGCCACTTTTGCGTTACAATTTACTGCATTCTCACCCATACCTGTGTCATCTTTGAGTTGTGATTGGTCGGGTTAAGAGCTGGACCCTTGTTATTTGCCAGGGATCAATTGACGTCACGCTGTATTATACTGAAAGGAATCGAAAAGCAGGTTTGAAAGGTTGATGATCATGGACGAGAATAGTTGTCAAGATGAATAGGGGTCTGGGGATGTGATTAATTAAATAGAGGCCAAGAGTCGTCTGAAAAAGCTTCTTTTCTTTCTCCATCAAACAAGCACCACTTGGATCCATTCAAAGACTCACTATCCACCACTACCACTTATACCACTTACACCACTCATCATTATTCATCATGCCTCTCTTCGGTCGTCGTGAACCTTCCCCAGAGCCCATCCGCGAGGAACCTCGCAAACACGGCCTTTTCTCCTCAAAGTCCAAGCACGAGCCCGCACCCACCCACGCCTCTACCTCCCGCCACAACCGTCACTCCCGTGGTTCATCATCCTCCTACGACCACCGCTACTCATCCTCATCATCCCGCTCTCCCGACCGTCGCAGAAGCAGCGGCGGTGGCTTCCTGTCCAAGTTCGGCGGTAACCGCAACCAAGACGATCCCGCCGTTCTTGATGCAAGGGAGCGCGTTCGCAGCGCCGAGATGGCAGAGCGCGAAGCTGATCGTGCGCTTGAGGAGGCGAGAATTAGTGCTAGGGAGGCTAGGGAGCAGGTCAAGAGACTTGAGATTGAGTCCAAGGAAGATTCTAGACGGGCTAAGATGAAGGAGAGTCAGGCTAAGGAGATGTCCAAGATGGGACGCAAGATTGGACGTAAGTAATACTGGTTGAAGTTTGAAGAGTATGATGCTAACTTATACAGGTCATGGCTACTAAGCTTGCGACATTCGGCTTAGATGATTGGAGTATGGTTTCATTGTTGTAATATGATTGTATGATATGAAAAGCACGAGTATACGATGGCGCTATCAAGGAGTTGTCAGAAGCGTTGCTAGTTTGAGCAGTTTGTCTTTGTCAATACCATCTTGCATTTAAAGCATCATGAATCCTCTGAAGACTGAGCTCTCAGCTACTCAAGTGAACCGCCTCATCGTGATAATCCATCGACCCAACAGTAGAAGTATGAGTGTTGTCTTCGCGAACTTCCCAACAACACATCACTCTGAACGCACAAGTTATGGGCCAACTCAAGGGACTACATTTTCATCAATTACAGTATCTCGTAGCAATATCTTGACTTTCGACACCAAGACTAATCGGTCCAGGTTAGTGACACAGTCCACTACAATGACCAAGATGCTCAGCTATGTCAAGTCCACTCATATCCGTTGGCACCAGCCCAAAATGTCTTGACCCTTACTCACACACATAAAGTCCGTAAGTCCCTTCAATGCCTCGAAGGCTTTAATATGATCATCCCCAAACAAAAGTTATTCCATATCCTCAGCTCGATAAACACCTTCCACAGCTTCATGGTCCTGTCCACCGATCGTAGCACCACATTCGGGGCATTGTGCAAGTTCCATAGGCATACCGCATTCTCCAATCGCAAACTAGAAGCGCAAATTAGTGAATGCAAATCCATGAGTCAATAAGATCATTTATACTCACAGGATGACCGTTGGTACATCGGTACCAGTGTCCTGAGTGGGTTGCCATTCCATCTCTACCGCTGACCATAGCCGATTTGATCGATGCCAGCTCCTCCGGTGTCACCTCGCTGTAGTGAGGTTCGAAAAGTTGCAACATGGCCTCAACACGCTCCTGCAGTTCGTCGCTGTTTCGAACTCCAGAGCATTGATCCAACGCATCGTTCAGTAACTCGCGGGCAGTGTTGGTTCGCTCTTCGACATTCTCGGCGTGCTCTCCGTCAGATTTGGAGATATGACCGTCCTCGTTTCTCTCAGCGCGCCAAGCAAACAGCTGGGAAACTCTAGCAAAAGCCAAAGTTGCTGCGATGGCGGTTCTTGGGAGATTGAAATCCTTGGCTTGTTCAATGAGTTCGATGCAGGTAGCAAAGAACTTTTGCATCGATGGAAGATGCTGCTCTTCGAGCCATAGTTTCATCAAATCGCTGTCGGTCCCAGTATCGTCTCTCCACTGTTTGAGAATCGAAATGACATCCTGAAGCTGCACTTCTTGCGACTTGATGGCAACTAATTGAGCCCCCAGAATGATCTGACTATCTGGTGCCGGTGGGGAGAGTTGCAAGGCCTCCATCTGTCGTGTGATAGACAAAGGATCGTCCGTAGTTCTGCAGCGAGACGTGGCCATCGCATCAATGAGTACTTTCGTGGGCTGATGGTCTTCTCCCAGTCTTTTTGCAAGACCTTTGCCGAGGTTTCTGAGTGCTTCCAGTTCCAGGTAACGACCCTTCTTCGGCAGTACACCAACTCCGTCGATCAATTCATGGTCAGCCCGACTTGTGTTGAGTTTGTCCTCTGCCGTATGCAGTCGCTGTTCCAATCGTTCAAGGGTCTCGCGTCCTGTAATGAGAAAGCGTTTGCAGATCTCATCCATTACAGCACGGTTGATGAGTCTGTTATATCGCTTGGTCGCGAACTGGCGAATTGGTCGCTTGCAGTCTGGGCAGAAAGGGACGTTCCGCGAAAGGGAGCCAGATACATCCTTCAAACCATCAAAATTGCCTCCTCTGTCGACAGTGTAGACCTCTCCCAAGCCAATCATACCGTCGAGCGTTTCGCCGGCGAAGAAGTGGCCGCAGCCGAGCACCACAATTGGGCTTTCCTCCAGATCGATCTCGGCATAGGACTTGAACTCCAATAAATCGACTCGCGCTTCGCCTTTGCCACTACACTTCTGGCAGTGATCGGTCGGGCAATCTTCTCCGCAGAAGCTTGGACATTGATGACCACAGGGGAGAAGTTTCGTACATCGTCGTTCGCAAGGTAGACGGTCGCAGGGCGCTGAGCATGGCAGGGAACATGCTCCTTGGTGAGGACAAGACCAAGTACATGGTTCGATACAGGGAGCGCATGCTTTGTTGCATGGTGAAGCGCATGAGGAGTGCGGGCATCGGACCTGTCATGTCATATGTTAGTGTCTTTATCTCCAACTTGCCGTGCAACAACATACCTCACATGGTTCCGGGCAACTGCCACAAGGTACTTCGCTGTGACACGGACGCCCACATCTGTGTTTGCAGGGTCCGAAAGGTCGGTCGCAAGTCGTCGTACACGCGCGATGCTGGACGCTTCCGTCCGGTTTGTTGCATTCACTGCATGAGCCTGGACACTGGTGGCCGCATGGGAGAATGTGCGTGCAAGGCGCTGGGCATTCAAAAGTCTCAGCATCCACATCACGGTAGCATGGTACAGTGACAACATGACGACAACCGATAACAATTTTATCGGTTAGATCCGTACATCGGACAGAACTGAGATCCTGCTTCTTGTAACAGCTCAACGTTTTCGCGTGGCCACATGGAAGTTTGACGCCCTTGACCCTGACCATACAAGAGCTGCACTTCTCGCCGCAAAGCTTTGGGCATGCATGATCGCAAGTCTTTCGGATGCGAGGGCATGGTTGCTGGCAAAAGAAAGCATCGTGCATTACATCCGAGTGGCATCGTGCCTGGCATCGATGACCGCATGGTTCGAGTCTTCGAGAACAGGGAAGGATACAGCCACCTTCAGGGCTCTTGATGGCAAAATCTTCGGGTTCCGAACAGAAGATGGGAGTTTCTTTATGTCTGGGACAACACAGCTCAATCTGTCTGCCAACAGCCGCGGCATTCATAAGCTGATTGTAGATGTCTGTCCACATTGCCACATTGAGATAAGTCTCCGAGTTGCCGATCAAGTACATGCCATACTTTGCTCGAGAAAGAAGCACGTTGATACGGTTCTCTGTTCGAAGGAAACCAACATTGCGCTTTGGGTTGCTGCGGACCAAGGACACAATAATAACCTTGGCTTCCTCACCCTGGAAGTTGTCCACTGTTGCAATGCGAATGCTTTGGAGAAGTTGTTTCTTCTCCACCATCTTCTGTGGACCTTCAGAGGGCTTATCGGTCTCGTTCGTGGTCAACTTATCCTCAAAGCCTTCGTGTGCCAGTCGATCCATATCTCTGTCACTCAGGCAAACCTCAAAATCCCTTCTCAACGTAGCGCGCAGCTGCTGGAGCTGCCCGGTGTATGGTGTGAGGAGGGCAATGTCCTCTGGCTTGTATATCCCTTGTCGCACCAAGTGTCGAACCAGCGCTGTAGCCATATCGGTCTCCCACTTGTTGCTGTGTGACTTGACCCGGGTACCGTCCCCTCCATCGTCCTCGGGATGGTTGTGGTCAAGCCAGAACAAGTTCTTGCCCATACCTACAACGTCTGGAAGATCCCCGACTGAATCATGGTCTTCTAAATCGGGATACACTCTTCGGATAAGTCTAGAGATCTCAGGTCTCATTCGTCGTTGAACGTTGAGTTGGGCAAATGGGGCGGGTGCAAGGCCTGGTTCACCAACGGCTCGTCGTTCAAACTGGCTTCGGTCCAGCTGCCAGCGCTGCCCAGTCGATGACTCGAGGCTAAGGTCGAAGTTGTTGATTTGTGGTCGTAACTGTTTGTGATCCCCAATCTGAATGAAATGCTCTACACCACCCTTGAGGGCCGAGATGAGATCCGACTCTTTCAGCTCACCGGCTTCCTCACACACGACAACCTTGAACCGCAAACTTCTGAGCATCTCGATACGCCCAGCTAGGGCAGTAGTGGTTATTCCAATAACATCAGCTCTGGTAAGAGTTCTCTGGGCAAGTGCCTCATGTGTTTTGCGAATAGTTTCCCGTTTGGTCTCGAAATCCTCAAGCGATTCGTGCAGCATTTCCAACTGTCTCTCTTTCAGCTCGTCGAACAGATACATGACAAAACGCCAACGTTCTATCGATGTGAGCCTATAAGCACTAAGCTTGGCGCTGCTGATGATTTCCATTATTGGTCTTTCCCAGTCGCCTGTGAGTGGAGGCTCAGGGCCCAGCCATGCTCGGAATGGATCTTTGCTAACCGTCTGGAAGCCTTCGTCGTCTACCCGCCTGAACTGTTGATGAATCTCGGGATAATTGTGCATCAAGTAACGTTCAATTGCATCCCAATCTGACCCCTTGCGTGATTCATGTATGGGCGAAAGGGCATTCTCGGCGGCTTTCAGAGCAGACTCTTGCTCCTTGAAGGCTTTACCAAGGATCTGCGACTCGACTCGCGTCTTGGGTGTTTCTTTGCTGACAACTCGAAGATTCTTGCCATCAAGTTGCTCGGAAACACTGCGACCGCCAATTCGAATGATTTTTTCTATTCCTACACCGAGGAGGTGTTCGAGGAATTGATCCAGGGCGTGGTTCGTGTAACATCTATATCAATACCGCATTAGCTCATGGAGTCACCAGGCATCAGAACCAAACTTACATAATGACAATGGGCCCCAACTTTGCCCTTTCTTTGACTGCAAGTAAGCTCCTGACGAGCTGTACACCAAGATATGACTTTCCGGTACCAGGTGGACCTTGAATGAGGGCATACTCTCGTGTCAGAGCCTCAACCAGGCCAAGACACTGGCCATGGTCAAGGCCTGTCGCGTTTTCGATCTCGTCCAAATTGATATCTTCCAACTTGGCGCTAGGGTCCAGGTGAATGTTGCGGTTGCCTGTCTTCGCGATGCAGCCCAATGGGAACACAAAACCTGGTTTGCGCGCATACAGAGGTGGTTGCATGCGGTCGTTTTCTTCGGGGGAAGGCAAGATCCAATTTTGGAATGCAATGTGGTTTTCTTCCTTGATAGCTTGCAGGTTCTTGAGGATGGGTATGAAGGTTTCAGGAATGATACCGTTGAAGTCCACCAGTACGCCTTGCGTACCTTCTCGCCAGAGTTGAAGTAACAAGGCAAGATCGCTCTGTTCCTGGGTTGCAAGCTTCGCAGTAATACTCGACATGTTCAATTGCGATACAAGTGTGCCTTTTTGTGAATCACCTGCAGGATCTTCCTGCGTGCTCTTCTTGGTGACATTGAGAAAAAGAAGACGTTGGCCCTCATTTCGAGAGGATACAAAACAAATGAGAGTACCCTCACCAAGACGAGGTGATCTCTGCCACCAGTCACGCTGATCGGCCAGAGACTTCTTCAACAAGAAGTTTGGAGGAAGAAGCGACACTTGGAACTCCAAGCCTTTCTTTTCATGTACCCAGACGTTGAGAATAGTGGAGGACTGGTAAACATGCGCTTGGCTGTTCTTTTCCGATACTCGAATGGCCCTGACATCTTCCAATGCCAGTACGTCTCGGAGAGCATCATTGACCAGACCAAAAGTGTCATGCCTGACAAGCCGAAAGGTAGAGTCGACGTAGCGCTGCATAGGATCCTCAAGTACATGAGGATGAAGGAAGTTTGTAGAGGGTAGATACTCCGCGTGCTCGCTTGTGACCTCTCCTTGTGTTGGGAGAATTGAGATGTCTGAGATATCAGCGAAGTCATTGTCATGCCTCCCGCCAGGAATCGCAGCCTCTCGAGGAAAAGTCGAAGTGGTACATCGTGTCTTCTTGTTTTTGTTTTTGTTTGCCGAAGAGAGTTCCGCTGCAACGACACGATCGAGAGAACCGGCGACAATCCTTTTGATGATGTCCAAACGAGCCTTGAGGCTGTCAATTTGGTTTCTGGAGGCGCTATCGGCAGTCCATTCAACAAGAGCGTCCAGAGACTTGAGTAGCTGAGGCACATGGTCGGAGAGTTGAGCCCGCTGTGTCTTGGTCAAAAGTTCTAGCAGCGTTTTGAGAACAACGTCCACCACTTCCTGGATGTGATTGCTGTTGGGCTCTTCAGACTCTTCGATGACCTGTCGGAGTTTGAGGCACATGTTGGACAAAAGATCTATGCCTTGCTCGCCGTTGGTTCCACCCAGCAGCAGAAACATAGTGCCAACGAACGAGTCAATCGAGAGTGGTTTGATTGAAGGGTGAGTGATGACCCGGAGAAACTTCTCGACGCAAAGAAGTTCTGTCATGTCCGAAAATTTCGAGATCCTGGATGTGAGCGTGATCCATTCGGGTCCATGAAACTTTTCGTTGACAAGGTCCCGCGCCAGTTCTTGGTGTTGCTCCTGATTATCGCTGTCTAAAATCCGGAGCGCGCCTTTCCATAGCTTGTTAGCATGATTCAAGTTACCTGAGTCATGGAAACTCTGAGTATCTTTACGCAGGAGAGATCTCCATGCGTAATAGACCTCACGGGTTTCTTCATCTTCTTTCGGGAAAGATGGACGAATGTCAGGCTCGGGGACAGTGTTGTTGATGTCGTGGGAGAATCTGCAAGCAGCGCCATACGTGCATGTGCCTTTCAGGAACTGGATGCATGGTTTTTTGTTTTCGTTATTGGTAATTTCGTCGGGTTCATTCCGTGGACCAAGAGACTGTCTGCCTTCTCTTCCTCTCCACACGATGCTTGGACGAGGCAGAAAGGGACGTGAATTGTTTCGCCAAGATGGAGGTCGTCCACCTGCATCTCCACCTCCTCTTCCTCTCCACATGATGCTCGGAGGAAGTATAGAGGGAGGCAAATTGGTGTGACAGGATGCGTAATATATTGATCCAATATTTCGAGATGCTTCGGGGAATGTGCGTGATTCAGCGCAGTGGTTGGTTAGTCGTGAGCGTGAGGCTGTGATGATGAGGTTGCAGATAAGGAGGGTGAACGGTGAAGGATGCAACTTGGAGAGGCAGAAATGAACCTAGGCCTTCCAGCTATTTCCTCCGCTCACTACTGCCTAGCAGAGTTCGTTGGCTTTGGAAGCGCAGCGAGAGTGTTTACTGCCAGCAGCTGTCGGTCGCTTGCAGTGCCAGAACGGCCGGCCGCTCGAGGTGCCGGCGCGACGCATGCATTCACCCACTCAAACAACAGATCTCGCAGTGGCAGCCTAATGATTGAATTAGCACGTGCTTTGCGAGTTTATAGTAGCACTCACCATAGTAATGATGCTGAAGTGTTCTCGCTGTCACCTCTGGCCCCATCCTGAAGGTGGTGCGGTTTGAGAACATCGCCCGCATACTTTGCATTGGATGGAAAGATGACGGGACAAAAACATAGACATCGTCTGAATTGAATCATTGAGGTTTCCATTGGGGTAGTTTAATTGGGAAAGCCTTCGGGAAAGAAGTGCCTGCCTCGAGTTACTGGCCTGTCGAACATGGAAGGAGCAGCCCTCGGGGCGCGGGTTCCCAACTTTGGCCCTTCACCATCCCACATCTTCCAACAAACTACTGGAAGTAGAGTACACTTAAGAACTACTATCGCGGGAAAGAGTCATTTATAGACATACCCAAACCGGTGATAAAGTAAGTCTCGGAATCCGGCGTTCAAGTACCTAACATCGTCAAGGAAGACCTGACACGCTGTATGTAGATACTCTCAACATCCACTTGACAGCCTTAATTTGTTACCTCACCATCGTTGGAGGAATTGCCCCTTCTTCTCGCGATGGTAGGTATTGGGCGGTGCGTATCATGCAATTGACCTTGGATATGTGTTGCCTGATGAATTCTTGATCTTAATGCGTCTAAGTCTGAACCTCTATTTTCATGCTCTGCTCACCACAATTCTTCTATAACTCATGACCACCTTACAACACCTTCTCAAAATGATCAAAGTACAAATCATCCCTCAAAGCCTTCCCATTATAAAGCTCCGCATAAGGAAAAGGACTCTTCTCACCAGTCCGAGCATACCCCCGTCGAATATACCAAGCAATCAACTCCTCCCTCGTCCAAATAACACACATAGTCATAATCTTAGTCCCCCACTCCCTCTTTGCATGCTCCTCAGCCTTCTGCAGCACCTGTCGTCCAATTCCACCAGCCTGCAACTTGGGCGATACAGCAAAGAGGCCAAAGTATGCGCGCTCATCATCCTTTCTTACGATTTCGCAGCATGCCACCAGTCCGGAGGGATTGGTCTCGGTGTCGGATTCTGGTGTTGATGTGCCTGTGGATGATGCTGAAGTGGAGTTGAATGCTAGAAGGACTAGGCCTGAGGGGTCGGTGATCTTTGCGTGGAGGGCAGTGGGGGATATGCGCTCGTCGGCGAGGAGGTCGGCTTCTGTTGTCCAGCCTGCGCGGGAGGATTCGCCGCGGTAGGCGGAGACTATGAGGGAGAGGAGAGGGGGGATGTCGAGTGGTGTTGCTTTTCTGAAGGTGAGAGACATGTTGAGTTGTTGTAAGTGAGGTTGGCCTCGTGAGTGAAATTGATGTCCAAGAGGCGAGGTGAGTGAGTGAGTCGTTTTCAAGTTATGAGAGGCAATTGACGATCCACTTCAGGTCTTTTAAGTTGAATTGAGTTGAAGTGATTCGAGTGATTGAGATTGAAGACGAAAGAGTTAGCTTTTATAGAAAGAAAGGACAGGAAGAAGATCTGATAAAGGATTTAAACAATTAAGCTCCTCCGATTTAGGAGACCGTTTTTTTCTCAACTGCCAATTGCGCATGTGCATATGCGCTCTGGAAGTCACATTTTGGAGATGCGACCGTATAGATTTAACCAAATGGGACTAGGGTGGGATGGTGGATGGAGAGATCCACAGATTACCTGTTTGGTTAATTTTAAACGATGGCTCTATATCCGATGATGCCCAAATTCAACATGATCATTGTTGCTTATTGAGGTCAGGAAAGTTCTAGATGGTGATGCAGGTGTCGCAAGGCATGTCGGAGTGTATGAGGAAGCCATGTTTGTAAGCAGCTACAACTTACACAAGATATTGCAGATGAGGTCCAAGTTACAATGCATCTTAATTGATCAAAAAACAACGCCAGGCCTGCTAAGGAAAAAGTAGGTATCTAAAACAGTATGTGTATAACTTCGATGTGTATAGGTAGGTATATGGATATTTGTCATGCACACTCCACAAAAAATGCCAATTAAAGAGAAAAAATGGTCTAAGAAAGTTTCTGAGATATAATAAAATGGAAGAGCACACAATGGGTTTCTAAAAAAGGGAGAAATGATGTGAGATGGGGGTTCTAAGACGCCTGGGCTGGCACCTTGGAGTACTTGGCAGCGCTGTATTCAAAGCCTTGGTTGGCTGTGTCCTCGCCCGCTTTGTACGACATGAGATCCTGATCAGAGTTCTCGGCAGCGGCCTTCTTGGCCTCGTTGGCTCCCGCGGCGCGCTGGCGCCAGAAGAAGAAGCCTAGAGCTCCGAGACCGAGGGCTGCGACACCGACGCCGCCGGCGTAGATGCCGGTTTTTGCGCCGGTGGGGAGAGCTTCCCATTTCTCGGATGTGGTCTTTTCGGGGACCTTGTGGAGGTTCTCGAAGGCGGTTGAGTTGCCCCTGGGTTTTGTTAGTCAAGAGTTAACGGGTCAGTGATGGGGGAAGCTTACTTGACGATCTCGATGGACTCCCAGCTGCCGGTCTTGTCGCCGTAGACGTACTCCTTTCCTGTGCTGTAGTCCTCGACTGTGACGTCCTTGACGTGCATGGTGAAAGGACCCTTGCTGTAATCGGTATCTACACTTTATTAGCACAGCCCAAGCTTATTAATGTCATCGAAAACTTACCACCACCAGCCCACTGTCGTGTTCCCTCGGGCATTCTAGGATCACCAGCGGCCCAGATTCCAATGGAGAGTCTCATGGGTGTCTGAGGGTAACTGTCCGGATCATCCTTTGCAATAACCGTTCGCACATTCTCTCCGTTAATGAACCACTTGAGCTCGTCCTTGGTCCACGTCGTCGTGTAGTTGACATAGTCCTCCTGCATACCGCCCTCAACAAAATGCCATCCTCCCTTGGTGAAGTCCTCAACACCCTTTCCGTAGTAGTTTGTCGTAGCATGGGTGTCGTTAAACCCGAGAATCTCCCAGTCGACCTCATCAAGATCATCGCTCAGCCACATCATGGAACTGACGATACCTGTTCCGCCAGCTGCCTTCATGTGCAGCTCCGTGCGGCCGAAGAAGAAGTAGAATTGTGTGCGCAGAGTAGGTGAGTCGCCCTGCTTGGCGACGGTAAAAGTGGCACCGAGTTCTTCATCGTAGGTCACGCGGCCGACGTGACCGTCCCAGAAGTCGCTTGAGGGAGTGTCGTTGAAGGCCCAGGTGTGGGTTGTTCCCCAGGCTGGGTTGGGCTTGCAGTCGGTCTCGTTGAGAGGGTTGCAGTCGGAGGTTGTTTGAGCAGCGGCGAGGCCAAAGATGGCAGCTACCGGAAGGATATAACGTGAAAGCATCTTGTCGGTGTGTGTGTGAATTCTTTCTCTACTCTATACAATGCAAAGAACAAAAAACAATTGGCGTTGAATTGAGAATTGACTGATTGTCTAGTCTTTTGGTCGCGATCAAGGAGTGACTGGGCGATGAAACGAATGAAACACCCAAGGATCGAGAACAAAAAATGAAATGACTCAAGAAAAAGACAGAGGAAAAGAGAAACCTTTTCTTTGGACTTACTCGGATGAACAAGAGTAAAAAGAGAAAGAGAGGGAAGGAAAGGAATAAAATGAAACGATATTAGTTAGAAGGGAAAAGGAGAGTGCCGAGCGCCCCAGATACCCACCCACTAACAGATACTCAGGGGAGAGGTCATCGCCAAGATCCCCCAAAATGGACGGATTCAGACCACTAAGAAGTCAGCGAATGGATCACGCTTTTTTCTTTCTTTACTGCCAAGGAACAATGGGCAGGGGATGGTCACTTCTCTTGAGACGCGCCAAGGAGCTGGGCGGGAACAGAGTCTTGTTTAGCGGAAGGAGACATATTTCGCTAAAAGCTTGATGGATGATGGAAATTAGAACTGGGGGTCCCATGGGTTTTACGGTCTAGCCTCTCCGGAGGATAACATCTCTGTGTTTCTCTCCACTTGGCATTTGCTGGGCAGGGGAGAGACAAGAATTGGCATCATGAATAGCAAATTTGGAGAGCAGGGTCTTTTCTTTTCCAGAATCAATTCTTCTGAGCAGTAAGATTGTTGTTGCTAATTCTGTCCATCAAATGGAACCCTGGAGATAAGTCGTCGGGACTAGTGGCGAGTAGATCGACAGGGGAAAAGGAGCTACTTGGCGCCAGTGAAATGCAAGATCCAGTGCTGTCAAAGCAGTTTGCATTATTAATGTAGCATGCACTTGAAGCAACAGACTCAATGTCCGGAATAAGTATGGCCTGATAAGAAACTCTTAGCATAAGCTCTCAGCTGTTTCTCCCCAGTTTCGGATACATTAAATCCTTGACCCTGGGGAATATGCATTGCACAGCGATTAGGTTTCCCTAGTCCAAACAAAAAGATAAGGATTTCATAAAACATATCCTTGGCTATAATAACATGGACAAGAAAAGCACAGCCACGCTTAGCCTTGCGCTCGGAGGAGCTGGGCCCTCTTGTTCTTAGTTCCTTGAACAATCGCGTCCTCGTCGTAGATCTCTAGGACAGACTCATTCTTGCTAATGGCCTGCGCCCACCTGTAAAAGTTGGGGGTCTCTTTCTCGAGGCGGGAGGAGAGATTGGTCGGGATGAGGCCGTGCTTGGAGAGGGACAGTGCCCGAATGACGAACGGGGCAGTGAGGACCTGTTCATGTCATTTGTTAATTGATCTGTGCTTTAGAATAATATCCTGTGCTTTAGAAGAGATTTAGAGTAGATATGTACACACCTCGGCAAAGGTGAGCTTATCGCTCCCACCAAAAAACGGCGCGGCAGTCTTAAGAAGCGGCTCAACCTCCTTGACGATACCAGCAATAGCATCATCAACAGCCGCTTCTCTCTCCTCATCTGTAATCGGGCGGTAAATAGCCTTGCTGAGATGGGCCTGGACCTTGCTGGAGTAAGTATCAGCAAAGAAGCTGATCCTGGCTCTGATCAACGCCCCATCGCGGTCCGAGGACGCAGGGAGCAGAGAATTCGGGTATGCGTCTACGAGAAACTGCGAGACGATGGCAGATTCGGTGATGGTCTCGCCGTTGTGAATGATTGTAGGCACCAAACCGCGAGGGTTGATGGCTAGATACTCTGGCGAGCGAGGAACGTTGAGATCGATGATTTCTTGCTTGAATGGGAGGCCTAGTTCGGTGAGGGTAATGTGTGCCCTGTGCGCGACTGGGGAGTAATTAGTGCCAAGTCACCGTAGATTGTATATATAGATTGATAGACAATAACTTACAAGGGCACTTGTGGTTTGTGTAGAGGGTGATGTCTGCTTGTGGTTGAGAGCCCATCTTGGCGGCGGTAGAATTGTTGATGTGACGATGAAGTTGTAAAGGACCAGGACCCCGAAAACTGGAGCGGAGAAGTAGAGTAGCCATGGCTCCATAGTCAATTCCCCTCTCTAAATAGTAGGTAGGAAAACATGCATTATTAATTCACATCCATCGTATCATTCATTCAGTCCATTCCGTGCAACTCGGCCTTGTGTTACCCCCGAAGCGCGAGAATGATTGCGTCATTTCGGGTGCTGTTAGAGTAATGTTTGTATTCCCTTGTGCGACCTGAACGAAAAGTCCGCTGAAAGTCCACCGCAAAGGTAGGTATCTAGATGGGTAGAGTGAAGTGAGGCTCTTGAAAATGGTATGTATGCATGGTATTTTTAGATCTTGGTATAATTTCCGAAATGAGTAATTGGCATTGGGAGATTATTCCTGTTAAGCTTCTGACGTGAGACGGGATTGAGACCTGTGCCGCACTAATGGACTTTAGGGTGGGTTGGATTCAATGATTGAGAGACATTCTAATGAAGACCCTGAAGATTCACTTGACTACGTATAAGATAAAGATCAAATTACTATTTTAAATGTAGCGACACGTTCTTTAATTGCTGGAGATGATCTTCGTTATCTCGCTGGGTTCATCGCACGTGTCGGGGACGGGATCGGTGGATTGTCGGATCTGCGGTCGGGACGAAGTGCACTCCATCGCCATAACAACGGAAAACACAAATAACCCACATTCGCAGATCCTTAATCAATTAGCCAGTAAGTCGTTGACCCCAGTGAATTCTCAATACTTAGTAGGTGGAAGCACAGATCCCGAAGGGATCGTCAGAAGATTGGAGGCCTGATGCCGGCAGAAGGATGTTCAGACTGAGTATCGAATGGAGGTTAACAGACTGCACTCGTGAGATACATGCACTGGACATGGCGATTACGTGAAGAAGCCGATGCGTGACCGTCAAACGCCACTCTATATCACGCTGATTCTTTGTGTTTGCTATGAGCACAAGTTGAAATGAACAAGTACGCAGCCTCTGTCAGCTTGCTGTGGCACAGCACATTCAAGGGCGAATATCGATTAATTGCAAGACATGCACCGCTCGATGGTTCTTGGTAATTAAGAATGCGAAACTCCATTGTAATTGTGCATAAGAGCAGACGTCCCGACTTGGGCTCACGACTTGGGCTCAAAGACCAAGTATTTATCGGCATACACAATAGTGCACAATCATTACTCAAAAAGAAAATCGTCAATCATAGGCTATCTCCTCATTATATACATCCAAACCTACTAATCGCTCACAACTTTTGAACTGGGTATCTTCATCTCTATTGACCCTCAACCTGCTTAAGAATGCCCTCGAGGTTAATGCTCTTGGGTCGCTCAATGGGCAGACCCAACGCACGATCCCAGATCAACTGCGCAAGAGGACCGAGACCACGCGACACACCAAAGGTGGCAGTGTAGTAAAGAGTCTCGTGGAAGCCGTAGTGGTGGAATAGGACACCTGAGCTGCTGTCGACGTTGGGGTAGGGGTTCTTGGTCTTGCCGTGCTTCTTGAGAACCTCGGGGGCGATGCGGCTGTTCTTCTGGACGAGCTGGAAGACGGGGTCGTTGGCGATCTCGGGACGGGCGGCGGCGTAGTCCATGAGAGCCTCGAAGCGAGGATCGGGCTTGCGGAGAACGGCGTGGCCGTAACCAGGAACGACGCGGCCGGAGTTGAGGGTGGACCAGAGGTAGTCGTTGACATCCTGCTCGGTGTAGTTGGCGGGAATGGCCTCCTTCATCTGGATAATCCATCGAAGAACCTCCTGGGCGGCGAGACTGGAAGTTGTTAGTTTTAATCCATGGATATGATGCGAAAGACTTACCCGTGAAGAGGACCAGCAAGACCCTGGAGACCAGCACTGTAAGACAGGAAAGGATCGGACAGAGCGCTGCCAACCAAGTGAGTGGTGTGAGCAGAGACGTTACCACCCTCATGGTCACCGTGAAGAGCAAGGTAAAGACGGAGAAGATCCTGGAAGTTCTCATTCTCCTTACCACCCTTTCCAAGCATAGCAGCAAAGTTGTAAGACCAATCCTGCTCAAGATCAACCTCAGCAGGCAGAGCACCGCCACCACGGTAAGAGTTCTGGTAGATCTTGGCAGCAATGGTAGGAAGCTTAGCCAGGAGAGAAATACAATCGTCAAAGGTAGGCTCCCAGTAGTCAGCCTTGTTAAGACCCTGCTCATAGGCCTTGGCGAACTTGGACTCGTAGTTGAGAGCAGACACGGCCATGGCGAATTGGGTCATGGGGTGAAGGTCCTTGGGGAAGTCATCGAGCATCTTGTTGACAAACTCAGGAATCTGAGCCTTCTCAGCGAGCTCGCGAGAGAAACCGCGGACCTGGTTAACTGAAGGAACTTGTCCGGTGAGGAGAAGCCAGAACATAGCCTCAGGAAGCATCTCAGTGCCAGTCTTTCCCTTGGGAAGCTCCTTTTGGCAGTCCTTGATAGTTCGGCCGTGGAATCGAATACCCTCGTTGGCATCTAGAACGGAACCTTCCCAGACCATGGCCTTGAGACCTCGCATACCACCAAGAGTGTTCTCAACCTTGACTTCGCCAAGGACCTTGTTAGAGTGAGCCTTGACCTTCTTGAGAAGCTCTCGCTTGGCAGGAATAGCCTCGCGGAGAGTGGCCTTCAGGTCAGGCTCAGCAGTAGCATAACCGCGAGCTCCCACAAAAGCGGCACGGGTGAGGGGCTGCGTGTAGTGTAAGTTTACATTGTTAAGCATCACATGTAAGTGGACATACCTTGAGCGAGCCCAAAGCCCGGCGAGAAGACGTCGTCAAGTTAAGAGCCATTGTGATGTATATGTGAGTGAGTATAGAGAGGAAAGAAGAAGAAACAATAAAAGATAAAGGGAAGTCGAGTAAGATAATGGGTGAGCTGGGCCGCGGCTTCCCTGTTGTAAACGAGTAGAAGCGGCAGGTGGGGGGCCCGAGCAATCTGGGGTAACAGCCGGGGGAGCGGGGGGACAAGAACAGCTGTTGTTTAGTGTCTGCTGGTTTATTTTGTCATGCGGGGTTGGGATAATAGATAGAATGACGCAGTATTCAGTGCGGAGAAGATGATAGCCGGTGGTTTACAGCAAACGTTACAAAATATCAGTTGAGTAGATACTACTAGATTAAAGCTAGATGTACCTGTATACAGAATCATTTAATTAACAATGACACTTCCTTCTGTACAACAGTTGCACAAAAGATACAAGGACTCGACGGTTAAGCGTTCAACAACCGAGGAAACCCGCCATGAACCGCCGACTTACTTCCACGGCTCAAACGTCTGACCTCAGCCAATCAGCATCTCACGTCTTTACCGTACGAGCTCTGTCATTGGCCAATTCCTTCGGTAATGCTTCTCTTTAACCAAGGTCTTTGCTGACAGGAATACGTCAAGTGCTGAACCCCCAATTTGTAAGTGTTTTTGTCAAGTCCCCTAGAATACCGTACTGTTTTAGTAATGGAAAGAATAATGTTGATTGCTCGGTTACCGAAGTTGGGGTCGGTGATCGAGTGAAGCCTTAACTTCCTGCAAGATAGATATAGACGAGATGGCAATGGTCTTAACATTCACAAGATAGCATATTCTCCTTCTGACAGCTGACAATACATTGTTTGTTATTGTTTCGTTGGTGTTTATATCCAGCGCTGATTGCTGGAGCTATCACGGGCTGCAAATCAATATCCGGACTGCTCGACTTTATTATTCATCCAAACCCACTCCACCCATACCATATTCTCTCCAGCTCTTCACAACCACCACCTTCTTTCCTCTTTACACAACCCAAACAACCCTCAAAATGCTACGCAGATTATCCCCAAGGGCCTCCCAGCGCTTAATCTCAGCTTCTCTCAAACCAAGAAGCTGCGCACCCCTCCTCGCCATCCGCACCATATCCTCCACGTCCGTCGCAAGAATGTCCTCCCTCAGCACCCACGCGACCCAACCCGCCGACGCTTTCCAGCTACTCCCAGAGTCGCAAAAGCCTGGTGAGGCAGAAGATAAGCTGTATGAAGCTACCGTCAAGGAAATAGAGGCGTGGTGGGCTTCGCCTAGATACAAGGGCATCAAGAGGCCGTATAGTGCTGAGGATGTTGCGACAAAGCGTGGAACCCAAAAAGTTCAGTATCCTAGCTCTGTTATGGCGCAGAAGCTGTTCAATTTGATCAGAGAGCGTGAAGCTAAGGGTGAACCTATCCATACGAGTACGTTTTCCGATGCGTTTCCGATATACCCGACTGACAGTCTCCAGTGGGCGCAATTGATCCCGTTCAGATGACGCAGCAAGCTCCTCACCAGGAAGTCCTGTACATCTCAGGATGGGCTTGCTCGTCCCTTCTTACCTCCACCAACGAGGTCTCCCCCGACTTCGGCGATTACCCATACAACACCGTTCCCAACCAAGTTCAGCGTCTGGCAAAGGCGCAGAACATGCACGATCGAAAGCAGTGGGATCTTCGTCGCAAGATGACCGCTGATGACCGAACAAAGACTCCATACGTTGACTATCTTCGACCCATTATTGCTGATGGTGATACTGGTCATGGTGGTCTGTCTGCCGTTCTTAAGCTCGCTAAGCTGTTCGCCGAGAACGGTGCTGCGGCTGTTCACTTTGAGGATCAGCTCCATGGTGGAAAGAAGTGCGGCCATCTCGCTGGCAAGGTCCTCGTTCCTATCGGCGAGCACATCAACCGTCTCGTCGCCACGCGCTTCCAGTGGGATGTCATGGGCTGTGAGAACCTCGTTATTGCCCGAACAGACTCCGAGTCAGGCAAGCTTCTCTCATCAGCTATTGACGTACGCGATCACGAGTTCATCCTCGGTGTCGCAGACTCCTCCATCGAGCCCCTCGCCGAAACCATCCAGGCCATGGAAGCCAAGGGTGCCGTGGGCGCTGAAATCGACGCTTTCGAGGCTCAATGGGTCAAGAACACCAAACTCGTTACCTTTGACGAAGCTGCCGTTGCGCACATGAAGAAGGAGGGTGTTGACCAAGCCAAGATCGACGAGTACCTCGCCGAGACAGAAAATGACCATGACATGGGCATTTCGCGCCGTCGCGGTCTCGCGAGCAAGTATACCAAGGAACCCGTCTACTTCAACTGGGACGTTCCCCGCACCCGCGAAGGCTTCTACCACTACCGCGCAGGTATGCAAGCGGCTACCAAGCGCGCCCTCGCATTCGGTCCCTACGCGGATCTCCTCTGGGTCGAGACAGGCGACCCCAACGTCGAAGTAGCTTCCAAGCTGGGCCGCGCCGTGAGGGAAGTTTACCCCAGAAAGGGTCTCGTGTACAACCTCTCCCCCTCATTTAACTGGATGGCGCACGGTTTCACAGACGAGACGCTCAAGTCATTCATCTGGGACATTGCGCGCGAGGGTTTTGTTCTGCAGCTTATTTCGCTGGCGGGTCTGCATTCTAATGCTACGATCACTACTGAGCTGTCGCGCGAGTTCAAGAAGGATGGTATGAAGGCTTATGTTGATATTGTGCAGCGCAGGGAGAAGGATTTGAAGTGTGATGTTTTGACGCATCAGAAGTGGAGTGGCGCGAGTTACATTGATGGTATCTTGGGTGCTATCCAGAGTGGAAGCTCGAGCAGTAAGAGTATGGGTGAGGGTAACACAGAGGGACAGTTTCACTAGAGTCAAGAGAAGGAAAAGCATGTACTGGAGTTTGGGTATATCAATACTTTACGAATACATTTATTACATTCAGCCAGGTTACATCCTCGCACTTGTGAACTGTTTGTGATGTGACTTTCTTTCATTATGGTTCATACTAATCGTTACTACAGATATCATATCCTCCTCTTACAATCTATTCCTTACAATGAGTCCTTGCTGGCGTTGTTCTGAGGGGCAGGAGCCGCAGGTCCCTCAGCAGTGACATAACCCTTGGTCATACCACCATCAACAGCGAAATCATGACCGTTGACAAAGCTCGACTCGTCACTAGCCAGGAAAACAACAGCGTGAGCCTGCTCAACAGCCTCACCGAATCGTCCCATGGGGAAGTGGACCTCACGACGGTGTCGCTTAGCCTGGTCATCACCAAGCCAGTCCTGAAGAAGAGGAGTGTTCAAAGGAGCAGGGCAAAGGTTGTTGAAGCGGTATCCCTCACGGGCGTGAACCATGGCGAGCTCACGAGTCAGAGCAAGGACAGCGCCCTTGCTGGCAGTGTAGGCAAGCTGAGGTGTAGCAGCACCGACAAGAGCGACGACGGAAGCGGTGTTGATGATGGAAGCCTTGGACTTCTTGTGACGGCGCAGAGAAAGAACGGCATGCTTGCAGCCGAACCAGACTCCCTTGACGTTGATGTTCTGGGTGAGGTCCCAGATGTTCTCGGGGGTGTTGACAGCGTCGTCATCCTGAGCGTGCATGATACCGGCGTTGTTGAAAAGGACGTCGAGACCGCCCCAGGAGTCGAGGGACTCGATCATGGCCTGGACCTCTGATTCCTTGGAGACGTCGACTTTCTATAACAGAGTCAGTGCGTGTTGCGATCGGTGAAGGAATGTGGAGTGGCGTACCAGGATCTCGACGCGGGGAGCATCGGGGACGAGCTGCTTGACCTTTGCGGCGGCCTTTTCAAGAGCAGGCTGGGAGATGTCGGACATGAGGATTGAAGCGCCCTCCTTGGCGAAGAGGATAGAGGTTTCGAGACCGATACCACTGAGATCGTCAGTATGGCGCAAACAAATTTTTGGGGGAGGCGTGCATGAACTTACCCGCCAGCGCCGGTGATGACGGCATTCTTGCCCGCAAGACGACCACGAGGAGCAGACATTGTGATTGGAGTGTATGTGTATGTGACTGAAGAGGAAGAAGAGAATTGAACAAGTTCTGGGTATCAAGTGTGTATGAAGATGAAGATACAGAAAGATGGAAGGAGGGGCGAACGCGGTGAAGGAGGGGTCTTAAGCTTTCTTATCATCAGACGTTCTCGAAGCTCCGATAAGATTAGACTTGTTCTTGACTCGCGAGACGAGTGATGGAAGGCGGTAGAGCTAACGGGTCATGGCATGGGTCCCATTTCCGAGAACGGCGGTAGTACAGGTGCTGGAATTGTTTGGAGGGGGCGGTAGGCGGCTCTAGTTGGTCTGTCATCGCGGCTATTATTAAAGAGAATACAGTAGTTGATGGGTCTAGAAACTGTATGGATCGTTCTATCGTGAGATGGAGCTTATCGTTGGCGGGGTGGACATTGAATGGGTATCAGCTGTATCTCAGTTAAGAGATCCATTCATCGGTAGGTACTTAGCCTCTGTTATTACAGTGGTCATCTTCTGTCATCGTGATAACATGCACAATATATCAATTCAGCCAAGATCATCGGCCCAACTACCGAAGGCCTCAATATCTGTTATCCTTATCCTGGAAAGTAGTCAGATTCAGGGTCCTTTTTCGGACGTCAGATCTCAAGGCTTGCAGGTGTATCATGCAGTACCCCTGTCAGAAGCGATGTCGGCTATGGTCACGAGGTCATCAACAGCCAACCTCAGGCGGCTACTTGATACTGCGCGGCTCACCCAGATAAGCAACACTGTAGGTAGTTATCAAGCGGCTCGCGCATCACTATCTATCTATCAACCCCATATTGGCCAAAGCTCAAGATGACAGATGCGGGGAAATTGACTTTGTTGCGCGGTAATGAAGCTGATGCTATTCAAGAAATGTGATGTTCTGTAGATGGTAAGTGGATATCTCGGCTCTGCAACTCAATTAGTCCTAGAGCGCATCGCGCACCGAAGAGCTTCCCTGGAATGTTCCCACTTTGGGTCACCTACGTCACTGAAGCTCGTCCCTTATCGTAAGGAAACACTCTCTTATCGTAGCCGCGCTGTCTTGCTTTCCCTTCTCGATGCAGCCAAACCTGATTATATCCGATTTGTCTTACTCTGTCTTTCCCCCTCTTTGGATACAAAGTACGGATAATCTTGGTAGTATCGTCTCTCCCCGCATCTAAACAAAACTTCAAACCGTCCCGCGCGCATCGCGAGAGATATTAAAGCTCCACAACCCCGCGAAGCTTCAACACTCCCGTTAGACCGCGAAGCTATATCACGAGTCTCGTTTTACCGCGCAGTTATCAGGGGCATTTCAACGGTTACTCCTTCCATTCCTCGTGATATCTCATCTCCTCGTCATACCTCATTCCTTGTTCCTCTCCTCCAACCACTCTTCACCTTGTCGACATCTTGAGCTTCACAAGCTCTCTACACAGCAAACATGTCTTCACAACCCCTCACCATCGAAACCCTCCCCAAAGTCCTCGAGAATGACAACATGGTCAAACTCGCAGGCGTCGACGTCGACGGCATCCTCCGCGGAAAGCTCGTCTCTAAGAAGAAGTTTCTGTCAATCGCAGAGGCAGGCTTCGGTTTTTGCTCTGTCATTTTTGGCTGGGACATGCACGATCGCACATACGTCCGCGAGCTAAAGATCTCAAATGCTGAGAACGGTTACCATGATCTTCTCGCGATTCCCGATTTGTCTACGTTTAGGCGCATTCCCTGGGAGGATAACGTGCCGCTTTTCTTGGTTGACTTTTTGGATCCGGATACCCAGAAGCCTATCTGTGCTTGTCCGCGTGGTATGATCAAGAGCCAACTTGATAAGCTTAAGGAGCATGGCTATGGTGCTATGGCTGGTGGTATGTATTGTATCCAAAGTTCTTGTTTTCGTATCTGACATCTCCAGCCGAGTATGAGTTCTACCAATTCAGAACCCCCGACTCGTCATCGTCTTCCACCGCCGCCTACCTCCAAGAAAACCCCCCTCATCAACTCCCCGCTCTAACGGAGGGCATGTTCGGCTACTCCCTCACCCGACCCGTCCACAACCAAGACTACTACTACGATGTCTTCAACACATGCGCCAAGTTCTCCTGCGACATTGAGGGCTGGCACACCGAGTCCGGCCCCGGCGTCTTCGAAGCCGCGCTCGAATTCGGTGAGATCGCCCAGATGGCTGATCGCGCTGCGCTGTTCAAGTACGTCGTCAAGAGCGTTAGCACAAAGTACGGCATTACACCCTGTTTCATGGCGAAGCCTAAGCAAGGTCTTCCTGGAAACAGTGGACATATGCACGTTTCGATTGTTGATAAGGATGGCAAGAACCTCTTTGCGCGCGAGACAAAGGACGAGAATGCTAAATGGGGCGACATTGCCAATCTCTCTGACATGGGTCGTCACTTTTTGGCTGGTATTCTTGTCGGTCTTCCTGACATCATGCCCATCCTCGCACCCACGATCAACTCCTACAAGCGTCTTGTCGAGAACTTCTGGGCTCCTGTGACTGTATCGTGGGGTCTCGAGCACCGCGCCGCTTCCATCCGTCTCATCTGCCCCAAGCCCTCAGCGACACGATTCGAAGTCCGCGTTCCAGGCGCAGACACAAACCCCCATCTTGTCCTCGCCGCTATTCTAGGCTGTGGCTGGCGCGGCGTGGAGAAGAAGCTCGAAATTCCTACTCCTCCTCTTGCCATGGGCCAAGACGTCGGTGGTGATGCTGATCAGGGTGAGAGATTGGCAAAGAGCCTCAAGGAAGCTACACAGCGCTTCATGGCGAAGGATAGTATTGCGCGAGAAGTCTTTGGTGATGATTTTGTTGAGCACTTTGGTGGAACGAGAGAACATGAGGTCCGTCTATTTGACGAGGCAGTGACTGATTGGTACGTACAAAAATGATTTGAGGGTCTGAATGTGACTAACTGTGTGCAGGGAAATGAAGCGATACATCGAAACTGTTTGATTGGGTTATGGGAGTTATGTTTAATTTTCACGTACGGGTATACGGGGCGTACTTGTGGGCATTCTATGGCATGAGATATGCATGAGTGAGTAAACGAAGTGGATGAGATCATACGATAGAGTTACCTATGGATGAATATACCTTGCAGCTTTGCCTTTCTTAATCTGTGTCAACGTTGTTTGTGAATGTGTAGGTGAGTGGTATCGCTGACCCCACGTAGTAAATGTTGGTTCAATTGAGCTTGAATCACCATCACAGGCGTTTCTAATACGAGCAAACGAGCGATGAAAAGATGTCTCACTAAAGCAATAATGCGGCTTCAAAAATTGTTTGTCAACGTTTCATCCAATAATAGAGGCTCTACAAGTCGACTCGTGAACAGCAACTCTACGCCCCAGGGTAGGTTACGTGACGTCTACACCGACTTCGGCCCTTTGCATCAATCGACTTATCATGACTTCTCAAACATAAACCACCGACAAAACCCAACTAAGCAAGTTCCTCACAAAGTGAATTGTCAAAATGTCTATCTACGCTGCCAAAGTCTCCTCAACCGAGCCCCTCGTAAGTCTACCTCCCTCCTCAATTACACTCGCTAACAATCTTAGTCTGAGGAAGATGCCCGCTGGATCAAGCTCGAAAAGTAAATCCTTACCTCACCTCACTCACTTATTCAAATACTCTAACCCTTACAGAATCAACTACGACGATGCAAAAGGCGTCCAAAGAACCTGGGAATCAGCCTCCCGTTCAACCCGTCCTTCAACAGCCACAATCGACGGCGTAGGCATAGTCGCCATCCTCGAACATCCCTCCGGTCCCAGCATCATCCTCCAAAAACAATATCGCCCTCCTGTGGATAAGGTAGTAATCGAAGTACCAGCCGGTCTAATCGACGAAAACGAAACACCCGAAGAATGCGCAATTCGCGAACTGAAGGAAGAAACAGGCTACGTGGGCGTCGTCACCGAAACTTCACCGATGATGTTCAACGATCCTGGGTTCTGCAACACGAATCTTCAAATGGTGCATGTTAGTGTTGATATGAATCTCAAGGAGAATCAGGAGCCGAAGCCGGAGCTTGAGGATGGAGAGTTTATTGAGACTTTTACGGTTAAGTTGAGTGAGCTATGGGATGAGTGTGTGAAGCTTGAGAAGGAAGGGCATGTTATCGATGCGAGGGTGGGAACGCTTGCGGAGGGGATATTGCTGGCTCAGAGATTTAAACTGTAGGATGTTGTTGAAGAGTCTGGCTGTAGGATGGGAGTCTAACCCTCAGGGTATGAGAAGGATGAAGCATCACTGTGATGGCCTCAATTGTCATAGTGAGAGGCTACCGTTGTCGAGAGAATGCAATCCACCATGCCAAACAAAGCCAAATACTCTCAACCTCGCTATATCCCCAGCATTGACCAATCCCGAATCCTTACGAGTATTTGTCTAGAAAAGGAAAAGCCTATCCAGACGTGATGTGTCGAGGCTATACTGGGTGTTTTTGCCCCATATCTCCACCGCCAACCTAGCCCCGAGGGATTGAGATCCTAGCGGGCTATAGGGAAGACATGGGTTTGACTCCCAGACCGTTGACTCTAGATCCGAGCGTATCGATCCTTTGAATGGAACTTGAGGATGAGATACTATTCGGTCAAAGGAGTGCAAGGATTGATTGAGCATGGGTTAGTTGGCTTGGGAGTGCCTTGCAGGGCTGATGATTGATGCCTTGGATGATCTCGAGCTTTGCAATCTCAACCTTTGGTCTCATATGCCTAGCTCTCTAATATCTACTTTGCAGTTGTAGTCCAACAAAGCATTGTCTTAATATAAACGCGATAGATACCCATTGTCCAAGACTCGACATAAGGCAGTGCCCAATCCTACCCGCCAGCTAACTTGAGCTAAGCCTCAGCTAAAACCGTCACCGTTACATCCAAGCTTACTCGGAATCTTAAAATTGAGTCTTGGCTCTCAGGAGCAATAAATCCGCCCTATATGCAAGGTTCAGTTCCCACAGCCCAATCCAACCTCTGCCGTCCCGACGGTCCCGCCATGAGTTTAATTTTGCTTTGACAGGGTATCAGATCCTTAGAGGCTGATCGCACCTATCGCGTCCAAGACCGTGGGAAAACAATACATTGCTATTGGGACTTTGGTAAAGCGTATATGGGTCAATCAGATATGTCCATCTATTCATGCAGGGGAAATGGGATAGATATAAAGGTTGATGATCTAGTGCATCCTTAGTCTGAATACCTTCACTCATCAACTCATCCATCATGTCTACCAAGTCCATCCTCGCCTCCCTTCTCGCCGTCGCTCCTCTGGCTCTCGCCCAGGATGCATCATGCGATTGTTACATGACTGAGGGTCAATACTACAAAGACCACTCCTTCTTCGACTTCCGCTCCCTCTCCCAATACGCCGGTGTCCCAGCCCTGATCGACAGCCTCCAAGGCAACGCCGACGCCGGCTTTTCGTCAGACTACTTCAACTGGGAGTCCGAGTTCTCCAAGACATGGGGCGCCCAGAAGTGGAACAACGGCAACAAGGACTTTCCTATGCAAAACACCCTCAACAATTTGTACATTGAGGAGAATAATGATGCGAGCCCTGGTAGTGATACTTGGTTGACTATGCGAACTGCGAGACACAATGGTTTCCAGACTGCTTCCGAGTTTGAGAGCATGGTTAAGCATCAGTTTGTTTCTATGCGCATGTACGCTCGTACAAAGGGTTCGCCGGGTGCTTGCACAGCAATGTTCACCTACCGCGCCGGCGAAGACTTAGCCTCTGTTCAAGAAGCCGACATCGAAGTCCTAACCAAGGATCCCGGCAATGTAATCCACTACACCAACCAGCCCTCCTACACCGAAGCCGGCGGCGAGGTCGAAGGCGCTCATCTCGGTGCTGCTCTGCCTGACGGTTTGACCTGGTCTGACTGGGCCAAGCACACACTCGACTGGACACCCGATGCCACAATCTGGCGCGTCAACGACAAGGAGCTCTGGCGCAACAGCTTCCAGGTTCCCAAGGACCCTGCGACGTTGACGTTCAATGCTTGGAGTAATGGCGATACTTGGACTGGTACTATTCCTGAGGGCGGTGTTGCGTACCAGCAGATTCAGTGGATTGAGCTTTTGAGTGGACGGGTTGATGGAGCTACTTGCAACAAGGTCTGCAGTGTCGATGGTGGTGAGCCTGGTAAGGCTAAGCAGGTTTAGAAGACCGCGAAGCTGCTGGGTGAACTGTTCTTGTATATATTTAGATGTGGTAATGTTGGGAAGAATATAATGTTATGTATCGATGTATTTGATCAATGGTTTCTGCTAATGACTGGTGAATGATGTCAGGTTCTGGTATACGTGATGTACGGCTGGAATAGGCGTGATCTTCGTCGCTGATAGCTACCAACAGGTGCCGTTGATAAGTCGACGCGAGTAAACATGCAGGATTGGGGGCTGCGTATCGGCCTCCAATTACCTGACAGCAAGAGATATGAATGGACTGCCTCGTCGTGATGATCTGATTGCATCACACAACACAACACAACCTCAAGCGTCGTGTCCATTCTCTTCATGATGCTCAATGCTCTTTAGTATGGATGGAGCTTCACCAGGAGCGCACGTAGTCTTACCTCTCATGTCACACAGTGTCTCGCAGCCCTACGAGGCTTGCTTGGCTGGCTCGTGGCTTACCGGCTCCGATGGGTATCACAGACTCCGCTCCGGACCGAAATACGGACAATTTAAATGGATCGCCGATTCAAGCCTCGGTCTTCCGGGCACTTGATCACCTTCCCCAGATCCCACCAACGCTACGGCTAGATTAGTGCGAGGGGGAAGCATACGCAGAAGCTTAAACAAGTATTATTCGCAACCATTGTCGTCATCAACTCGTGATAAAATACGTGGTGTTGCTTGCGTATTGAACCCCAATCAAGACAAGACAGGGTCTACCTCTGTAGATTAGGCCCAATCCTTTGGTTCTGGCAGACAAGGCGGAGTAATCCCTCCCGGTAATAATAAGCAAGCGACGTCACCGCAGTCTAGACCAATCCGCTTCCAAAGATTTGTGTCGCAAAAGTTCCCAGGAGACGACGCTTGATTGCGTTGTTGTTTGATGCGCGCTTCACTTTTCCTTTTGCTGTCTCATCTTTCTATCTTTCTTTAATCTTGTGTTTCTTTAATATGCTGTGATAGTCTCTGTCGAGTCGCGATATTTTACTCATCGCGATAAGACATTCATTTCAACTTCAACATGGCGACGCGACGAGATGATAGCGACAATGACGTCGAAAGCAACCATGAAATCGAGCGAACAGAGGAATCACCTCTTCTACCCAATACTTCACCAATACAACAAGGCGCATCAAAAGCCTTCCGCCGACGCGCCCTAGGCTTCTGCATGCTGGCACTACTCATGGTAGAAGTAAGCCAGTTCATAATGAACCCGCCAACCAAAAAGATCATCGAGGATATCATTTGTCGCAAACACTATCCAGACCATGCCATCAGATCTTATGATATAGAAGATTTTCGATGCAAGGATAGTCCTGTGCAAGGGACGTTGGCTATGGTGCAGGGTTGGCAGCAGGCTTTTGAGATGGGAGTTCGTAAGTACAGAGTATTGAGAGGATTTGGGTTTGTGCTGATATGTGGTATAGCGATCTTGACGCAGTTTCCGTATGGTATTGTCGCGGATAAATATGGTCGACGCCTTGTTCTTTTTCTGGCTATGTTTGGTTGTTGTCTTTCTACGTGTTGGATGTTGATGGTTTGTAAGTACTCCCCCCATCTCCCCATCACCTCCCATACTTACAAGATTAGTACACTTCCCCGACATCTTCTCCATCTGGGCCGTTTTAGGCGACAGTATATTCTTCCTCATCGGAGGCGGAGGCCAAATGGCCGTCGCAATGGTCTACACCATCGTAGCAGACGTGGTCCCCGTCGAAGAAAGAACAGACATGTTCTTCCGTCTCGTCGCCCTAGTTCTAATCTTCAACGTCATCTTCAACCCCATATCCGCATGGCTATTGCAGTATGATCCTTGGTTATCGATGTGGATCGGTTTTGGGTTCATGGTCTTTGGAACGCTGTGTATTCTTCTCATTCCGGAGACCATGCACCTCCGAAGAAAGGATGATGAACGACATGAAAGTGAGCAGTTGGGTAAGAGTGGTGTTTTGAAGCAAGCTTGGTTTAGTATCAAGAATGATATGCAGCATGTTTGGAGGTTTATTTTTGCTTCCAAGAGCATTATGATGCTTATGTTTGCTGTTGCGCTGTTTTATCCTACGAGGATTACTCTTACGGGTCCGTTGCTGCAATACATGTCGAAGAGGTTTAACTGGTCTTGGTCAAAGGTAAGTCGCCTACTACGATCTACTTCAATGACTAACGGGAACAGGCTACATATATATCGACGATTGGAATCATTGCTACGGTGGTATGCTATCTTATCATCCTACCCGTAACATCCGATTCTCTCAACAAATCTCGTCGCTACAAGTCCCGTCCCATCGCAAGAGATCTACTCCTCTCGCGCATCTCCATCACAATCATGGCAGTCGGATTATTACTCATGGGCATAGCCGGAACACCATGGCTATTCGTCATATCTCTCATCATCGTCAGCATCGGCAACTCATTTGTCGCGCTCAGCAGAGCTTTGCTCAATGCTTTAGTTGAACCTCATACCATCGCCACACTGAACACGACTGTGTCGCTCATTGAAGTGATGATGGGTCTTACAGCACCAGCTATGAGCTGGTTCTTGGCCAAGGGTATAGAAATGGGTGGATCTTGGATGGGATTGCCGTTTGTTGTGGTTGGTTTGTTGGCGATGGTTACGACTGGTATGCTTTTTGCTGTTAAGCTGCCGTCGTCTGGTGTTGGTCAAGCTCATGATGGTTGAGGGACGTAATCAAAGAACATTTTTGATACCACTTTTCTCTTTGTTTGATCTAGAATACATATAAATATTAAATACCATAATGCTATGCTTCCTATCCATCTTCCGACCAATCCCATACCCAATGCATCCTCCGGCGCCGTTTAATGATCCCAAAACTCCGCTATATGCATGACCCTCTATTATGTATGCTTCCCATTGCCCAATCCCTTTCTCGCAGTAACGAATGTTCTGTCCATGTTAGCTTGCATATCAGAACCGAACCAAATCAAGACTTACACTTTAGCTAAACTGCGCAGCATAGGATCTTGCATCTCGCCTTTAACGCGATCAAGCAAAGCCCTCGTAGCTTTCTCCTCCCATCCTCCAAGACCAAATAATCTCAACGTCCAATTCTCTATCCCTGTATAAATCAGCGCTGTTCTTTCACATGCCATATCATGACGCAAACTTACCGCACTCAACCATCTCAGCTAGAGCCTTGCGCTTCTGCTGCGTAACAGGATCACTCCCCCAATTCTGAATCGGCAACCAGTCCACGCGCTCCCTAATAACCTCTGCCCCCAATTTCGATAACCAACTTGGCACTCTGGGGATCGGATCGCAGTCGATGCCTAGGTTGATGCACGTCTTTACGAAAACTGTTTCGTACTCTATACACGCTGCACCAATCTCTGGTTTTCCCTGTGTAGGCAGATCAGCCTGTTCGGGATCAACATCGAAAAAGTGCGGCCGTATCTCTGTGATTTCGAGCTGGCCGCCCGGTTTCAGATGCGAGTATGCTTCGGTGAGGAGGGCATCCCAGTCGCGCACGCCGCCACCTGCCAAACTGCGCATGTGGATGAAGTCGTAGGTGCGTGTGGGCCAGGGATCTGTGGCGTCGGCGATTTCGAACGTTACGTTTGGAGGAACGTCTTCGGGGAGAAGGGCGCTGCTGAGATCAATTCCCAGAATATTGACTTGGGGATATCGTTTGGCCATATCGCAAGCCCACACACCACTTCCAGCGCCAATATCCAGTATCTCGAACGGTTCTTCTATGGTGTATTGATCGAGGGGTAACTTGGCGTCGACAAGCCCGCCGTCAAGACACATCTGGTAAAGCTCATGCTGAACGGTCAAACGATGCGCTTCCGACGCATCATTCGGCGTAAGGAGCTGGCCTGAGCCATGATATGTATGACCGTACTCGTGAATAAGGGGAAGCGCGTCTTCGGATATCGTAGAGTAATTAGAAGTCGTATCGCTAAAGTCCGAGTCTTCGGCAGGACTGACATCCTCCACGGGACCGCTGAGCCACTTGCTTGTATCGTTCCGTTTGGCCATATTCTCAGATGATGCGGTTATAGGAGAATGATCGTTGTAGCGGGCCATTTATTTCGAGTATCTCGCTTGCGGGACGGGGGGATCGACGGCGAACGGACGTGTGTTTATGCTTTTTGGCTATCGAGAGATGAGACGCGTGGCAGAGAATTGAAGATAAGAGGCCATGGCCAAAGAGCGAAAGAAAGAGGGATTAAAGTAAAGAAAAGGAGGAGGAGAAAAGAGAAAAGACGACGAGACGACGTTGGGACAGGATGGCATGTCAAGTTACAGTGAACAGGTAGAAAGTGGAGGGAGGTGTGGAGGATGGGTTTTTTGGGCGATGGAACTAAGGTAGGGTCCAGGGTTTGGCTTCACCTGGTTTAGCTTGAACAAACATTGATGAATTCATTACTCCAAGTTGATTAGTCTAGAGAAGGTAGATATGGAAGCTTCCAAATACTTTTGCCTTCGCCTTCGCCGTTCTCCGCAAGCCTCTTCCTCTAAAAAAAGAAGCTTCTTAAGTTCTTACGTTCCTGACTTGACTAGACTAGTGGCTTCATCTTCATCTGATCTAAGAATAAGCTAGTTCAGATCTCCATTCCTCCTCCACCTCCTATGATATGATATGACGCGTGAGATAGAGATAAACAAAACACATGGCAAACCGAGACCCAGACTCGTCTCATTTTACTGTCCGTTCCATGACCCTGCACGGCCTCTCTTTTCCGCCCTGTTCCCACGAGGTGATCTCCAACTAACATCCATACTGTAACCTAACTCCTTACAACCAACATACCCTACCGTCAACCTTCCATTCACTACAACCAACAGCGACTCCATTACTAACCAATCTTTACCATATCCCCTTTCTTTTATCGCTCAATTCATCAGACAATGTAACATTCCGCCCCCCTCTAATAGCGGATCGCATGTACCTTCAAACAATCTCCAATTGTTCACGTCATTAAATGACCCTTGTTCCCCGGGTGGATTCTCTCTTTTTTTGCCTCGTGGCCCCCTTGCGAGTTATGTTCTGGACCGCAGACCGACCTACCTACCAACATCACATTCAGAGTAATTATTCCAAATCCCATATGTAGATACGGGTATTCTTCTCATCAAGCAGAGATGATAACAGGCAAAGAAAAGTCATTTAATCCACAGAGAACCACTATGTCATGCAGTGATATCACAACCAACCCCTAGTCGACATGCGGCGCAGCGCGCAGCGGAACGGCGCGATGGGGATCCCCATGGCAAAAAAACATGTGGGAATTTCGTGATGTGTCGTATCTGGGCGATAAATAGCGTGCATGAAGGACCCGAGACAAGGCGAATCCTTCACAACTCCACAAAGTATCACATCAGTGCAAGCCTAATGCAATCTATCACAAGCAGGTTGAGGGTCAACATTTCCACGACACAGGCAGTGGATTGAGAGTTATCCATCGCGCATAATTGAGAGTCACCCATTGCGATACCATCACACGCAATTGAGAGTTATTCAGATGCGACCAAGTATTGATGCTACACACTAAAAAGTCCTATGGTAAGAATCGAAAAAAAGAAAAAAGTGAAAAGCCTACAGATAACAACGCCGATGCTATGACAAGGCCAACAAGATGAGGGCTCGCCTGGGGTGTTCTGAGAGCAAATCTCAGCTTGAGTACCAAGAGTACAATCCCATGCCTCTTTTATGTCGCCCTGTTATTTCGAAAACCGACTCTTATGAGCCCACAATCGCCGCCATTCCAATTCCCATGCAATCCTGGTCTTGTCCATCAATTATTTCACCAAAGAATTCCCATCTCTTGTGTTTGCAAAGGAGTCTCCCTCCTCTTTCTTGCGTTATCACCAAGGAAAACATCCCTCCTCCTCCTCCTTGGATGTTTGCAAAGGTATCCCTTCTCTTTCTTGTGTTTGTAAAAGCGTCGCCACGCTCGTGGTATTTCCTTGGTCCAAGATCATTCCTCTTGATCGTTGGGTTCAAAGTGATTGATTCCTCATCTGGATCATCCTCAAGTAACAAACATGCATGCAAAACAGACTCGCCGCCTTCCATTATGCCTGATTCATTTGCCAATGCAGTAAAGAAAAAGAAAAGTAATTTTCACTAAGCATCGCTAGCCTGCCCAGCCATCATGGTCCGGTTCCCAGCTCTGCAATGCCCTCCTTCATTCGCATGTCCTGGCCTTATCGTTCGCAAGGCTGGGGGATGCATGTTATTGCTCCCTCCTGCAAGTCCTGGAGATACGTTGTTGTTCCTCCCTCGGTTCAATCCTCCACAACTGCTTTTCGACTGAACTTCCAGTCTAAAGTTGTTATCTGAAAGAAGAAGAAAATAAAAATAAGGCTAATCGTGCAGTCATATCCGGGGGCTGTCAATTTCTAGTAAAACCAACGCCATTTCGCTTCAAGGTGTATCGTGTATCGTGCGGAACATGTGGTTCAATTGCGGTTCAATCCCTTCCGTGAAGAAGCGATTCAATCAATGCTGTTGGGGCATCTCCCTTCGGTCGACGCTTAGGACATCTCCTTCTTCATTCGGCGCTTACTCCCAACTCTCCCATCGGTATGCTCGTCGTCAGGGTTCCATTCTTCAGGGTGAAAGTTGGGGTTGCAGTAATGAGCCCGGTTCCAAATACTATTCTTGAACGTATTGGTCGTTACTTGGAACGTCGAATCGGGGAAATTGTTCTTGCCCTCATCATAGTCCAATTGAACCGGGCTGAAACGGATGTGGTAGCTTGAAGCGGCGGTTCGCAACGGGAGGGAGCTCTGAGGTCCAGACATCGCAGGGCTTGGTGCCATTGCGGAGCCACCAGATATAGAAGCAGGTGGTGTGGGAGGTTGAGGTGTCGCCATGATGGGAGGTGGCGGCGGAGGTGCTGCTCGCGGTGTCGGAGTGGGCAAAGGCTCGGGGAAGGACGACATCCAGGGACTTTGCTGCACGGGAGAAAAGGTTTCGGAAGCACTGACAGGAGGAGGAGGTGCGAACTGTGCGAGACCTCCCATACCAGCAGAACTGCTGAAGCCCGGGATGATGGACAAAGCGTCAAAGTTCATGGTCGTGTATTGACCAAGATCCGCTTGCTCGGATGTGATGTTAGTATTGTGCGTGAACCCGCTGACGCGAAGCACCTGCGTGGCCATTCCCTTGTACAGAATGTCGTAGTGGCCGGGTCGATAGAGTAGGTTGATCATAGGGCCAATGTCTTCTTGGGGCCAGCGGTAGGTGTTGGCCTGGGCGCCCGGGCTGCGGTCGAGCATGACAACCTCGAGAACAAAATCGGCCGGCTGAAGGAGGATCTCAGCGAGGGCAATGAGGCCCAGTTCTTCGATATCCCGGTTAGGGATGTCAATCTGGTTGGCGCAATATGCCGCTACACCGCTGCCGTCGGGAACAAAATCCGCAAACCTGGTAGGGTTGGTCTTGAGGTATGTCGCAGCGAGAAGACGAAGATAGTAGATCATGCTATCGGCACTGCCAGGCTCGTTCCACTTGTTCTGATTCAACTGGTGCGCGTACTGAGGGTTGCCGATGTTCTGGGCGACTTCTCTCAAATGGTCCAACACCTCATCTGCCATATCCTCCCAGTAGGGATAGTTGCCCACGGTGCTCAGCAAAGGATTCACACTCATGAGGCGAGCGACCTCGCCCTCGATCTTGGCCTGATCGCCCGACTCAATGAGCTTTTCGAAATAACTGAAGCCAATTGCTATTGGTGAGAAATATTAGCGCAAGTTCGACATGTCACAAAAGCCAGCCGAGACATGACATGGGCAGCATATGCAATGCAGGCATAACAAAAGGAATGGTAAGCATTGGGATGCAGAACATGTTTCAGCGGCTGAGCACTGTTGAACAAGAAGCGGGGAGTTTGGCTGACTTACCTCTCCAACCACAGTTGCCATCGCCTTGGATAGGGCGGTAGTGAGAGTAGGTCTGGGGGAGGGCCTTGATGATGCGATGTTAGCAAGGGCACAAATGATGATTCTCAACTTTTGGTTCAACGTACGATTGTCTTTTCAACGTAAACTGGGTCGGCCTTTGCGTACTCGTTGGTGATGGCATCGCTAAGGATCTTGTTCCCAACTTTGAGGCCCTGCAAAAAATTGGAAACGGTCAGCGACGAAACAAAATGACGCGCAGGGCGTAGCAACAGCTGCAATTCAATTTAAAAAAGACCCTGGAAAGCCGCGATTTACCTCTAGTACAGGTTGATAATCCCTCGCAGCAGCCTGCTGAGCGGCCATGTCGTGCTGGCCTTGATCCTCCATCTTGAGCACCACCTGCGGTTGGTGTTGATGTTGGTATTGAGGTTGCTGGTGTGGATGTTGGAGTAGTCTTTGGCGGTCTTGCGGTTGTTGCGCTAAACTTGGTGAGGAAGAAGGGTTTGTGTTTGAGTTTGAAGCTTGCGAAATAACGGGAGAGATAGAGTTCGAGGCACCGTTGGAATAGGGCGACGCTGAGGAAGGTGCGGCTGACGAGGTGGAAATTTGACGTTGTCGAGGAGGAAGTTGTTGCTGGTGGACAAGATGCGGTTGGTGTTGGTGTTGAGATTGCGACTGCGATTGTTGCGATTGCAGGTGTGAATGCGACTGGGCGTGCGAGAGCGCTGGAGAGTTGTAGTATCCAGCGGTTGTGGTTGTGGTTGGAACAGCGGTACCTCCACCTCCAGCAGACACGGGAAAGGCAAAGTCCAGGTCTTGAGCTAGGCCATATGACGCGAAGCTGGAGGAGGTAGTAAAGGGAGTGGGTTGAGGCTGGAACATGCCTCGATAAAAGAGGATGACGGAGAAAGAAGTGGAGGAGGGAAAGAAAGGAAAAATCAAGGTAATGATTGATTGAATAAGGTAGTAGTAGCAAGTGATGAGTGACGAGATGTGATGGGGATGGGATGGGAAGGGAACAAGAATGGCAATCAGCAAGAAAATGGAATGGTCTGTCTGGATCCCTCTCTCTTACTGGGTTCTTGTTCTATCACACTTATTCTCACTCACTCACACTTCTCTTTCTGTGTCTCTCTCTGTCTCACTCACAGAAATCCAAGTCACACTGACTGCAAAAAGAGGACGGAAAGTGAATCTAGACATTTCAATCCAATAAAGGGACGGGAGGATGGGCAGTTTTTAGGTGACCTTTCAGGGCAGGCAATGGCGGACAAGCCACCCGTCTCATACTGCTATCTCACGCTGTAATGCCCTGTCACGACGCTGTGGATTGTGGATCAGAAGGACGGATGGACACCGACTCCTCTTTTTCTCTCTCCCCCCCTCCTTCGGGTGCTGGCCGTAACCGTGGCCGGCCGTCAAACCTAACCTAACCTAACCTTACCTTCAGTCAAACAGAGTTATCATCCAATGATGCCCTTGATGGGGCCCCGGGGGTCACTGCAGGGATTGAAGCAGGGGTTGTTGGGTTCAGGGGGGGCTAGCAACTGGCACAATCAACGGACAACGATGGAGACAGCGGGTGTGGCCCAGCGGGTGCGATGGCTCTAGCGTCGTGGATCAATTGGCAACTCGATGTATCTCGGCTACTGATTTACGCCCGCAAGATACATAAGACTTGGAGGTTTTAACGGGAGCTGTACCCTAGCAGAACCATGAATGGGCGGCGAAAGACGGGACAGGCATGCGGCACAGACAAGAGTCTGAGTTAATTAATCTGGGAAAAAAGATTAATGAGAAAAAGAAGGGCAACGGGATCGAGAGACGAAAGAAAAAGAAAGCATAGACAACGCTAAAAAGAAATCCCCGGGAAGTCAATCTTGCCAATGCAACCTGGCAAATGCAGGACGGAACACACTGTCTCAAGCTCCGTGTCTGGCGGTTAGAGGGCATGGATTGGCTGGCTAGAGACGGGAGATGGGACCCAAGGTTCAGTTCAAGGTCACAAGTGTGGGTGATACAGAAGGATGAAGTGAAGTGCTGTGCTGCCATGACATGGGTTTACAGCACGATCCAGGTTGCACAAGAGGAGTATTTTCTGTACAGTATCCATGATTCAATCAACCAAGTATGCTATCGACGGTAACTAGTTTGAAGGTTTGGTGATCGACGGCAACAAACTGATCTAATAATAACTAGGCTCAACAATTAGCTCATATCCTTGGCATCTGCACAATAGGCGCAACGGAAGCAAGAAAAAGGTTCTCGATTCGAGGTACAGCAAGCACTGTACCTGATCCATCTCCATCATCCGTGCCTCATTTCACCTCGTGGCAGGGCGGCCTGTTGAACGATCGGCTACAACAGTGGGTTTTGGACTCCACAGAGCAGCAAGGGCAGGTGAACTCTGTCGCTGGCGATCTCCCGTTGACGACGGGGGTTGAACTGACAATCGATGATGATAGTACACAGTGACTGATGTCGACAATTATTAGAAGTGACGCTTGTGCCGCGGGAAAATCGACAGATAAGGCATGCAGCTAGTGGAGGTAGAGAATCAAGATCGATTCGTGGGTCGGGTGATGTAGTGCAGTGCAGTATCTCACCATGAGCAGAGCAGAGAAAAAGAGAGAGACACGGAATGAGAAGAGCGATGATGACAAGTCTGTGAAGTGCGAGAAGGATTCGGACTAGAGAATATGCTGTAAGTTGATACGGTCAGGAACGAAAGCCAAGACTAGACTCACTAGGTACTGTACCTACGATGGCACAATTCTAGATTGTGCATCAACCATCTTCATAAATATAAATGTACCCGGGCTGGCTGACAATTGTCTGTCATTGTAACCCATCCGGTAGCCATCCGATGTGCCGCTTTTAAGGTCAATCCTATTGGTTATCTTCACCCATCATCATTAATTATCTACCACCACCTCAGTCAAAAAATTCACACCAACAAGTCTTTTCGTTCAGCCGCTCTCTCATGGGATCGTCCAAGTGGAGAAAATCTAAAACCCATCTAAAAAAGCCAAGCCCTTAGCAATTAAACCCGTTGTTCCCCGGGGATCCATATCGTGGAGAAACAAGCACAAGTTCATTGCCGTAGGCAAAGCAAAAAAAGTGATACGATTATTCGGGTAACAAATATGTACAATTCTATCCGTCCGTCTGAACCACAAGCCAGCATCTTCACCGTCTACTGTGCATGTTTCTTTTTTCCGCGGAAGACGGCCCGTCACGGGAACTTGTGGATAAATCCTCCGTAATAACAAACTCAAAAATTGAGGCACAAACATTAAAGGTAAATGCAAGGAACTTGAGTTTTTTTTTTTCTCTTTCATTTTATGTGTTGGACTTTCGTGGCGATGGTGTGTCTGGACCCCTGCGCTTGGCAGGTAAAGGGTGACTGTCAACTAAGACAGGAACCGTTTAACTTGACTGATCTGATGCCATTCTGTTGGTTCTGTTATATTCGGTCTCACATGTCTTTAATTCCAGAGAATGCCAGGCAGCTTCACCTGAGTAAAAAAACCGTTTGTCCAGGGGTGTGTACGCCCCCCGTCTGACCAACAGCTCGTGTCACCCCAAACCTGAACCCAAGAAGATCATGTTGCTCTTCTCATGAGCTGTTCACACACGCCGGCAATTGAAGCTGATGAACAAACGGATCGGTCTCCCGATGGAAGCCATGGATCATGGAAGTCATACAGTACATTAGTGTTCTCACCTACGATCAAGCAGAATAAGCCACGATCTAGAACTTGACACGTTCTCTTCAGTAAGCTGCAGGTCATGAACGGAGGAAAAAGCAATTGGTGAATATGTCTCATCCGACACCTGGTCCACGGGATAAGAAACCGTTTTGCTATCTCGATGAGAATGATGCGACGCGCCGCTGAGACAACGCAAATTTGCATCAAACAAACATTTTCTTCTACAATCTACGGTACGGTACTGAAGCTAGGTCATTCAGACATCAACCCCCTTGCATCGATCAATCTGCACCTCTCGCAAGGTCAACCTCGACAAAGAAAACTAACCCTGACCGCACTCGTATTTTCGTCCAAGGGGAAAAAGTCCGCGATGCTGTACAATCTTGAAAGCGGAAGGTTATACAAAGACAGTGCTTCAAACGCATCTTCTCGCGACGGCTTCTTCTCTCTTTACCACAGTTCTCTTCTCTCCAAAGAAAAGAAAAAAAGTCTTTCAAGCCAAGGCGTCAGCCGCATCTACGAATGCCGCTTTACCCCTCGCAGCTCCGTCCTGTGTAACCCTCCGGGGGCGATAGATCAGCAAGTGCTGAATCGCGGACCAAGAAATCCCTGTCAATGATGATGATTTGCCCATACAAACTGCATCTGTATTAGGCTTTCTAATTCTTGTAAATACTAAACAAATATGGCTGGCTACACGAAGAATGGATATCAAGTCCGAATACGGCGTCACTTCGGGCCTTGGATTTCCCATGCTGTTACCCGTGTTGGACCGTTGCCAAAAGCCTCGTACTATGCGAGATCCCGTCCGCCTCTGCCCAAACACGGAGGCGCCCGCATACGAACTGTAACAGGATCTGCTTTTTTCTCGATCCAGCAAACGATGAATTTGGCTAACATTGATGTAAATGATATTAGTCTTTTCCGGACTGCTTTGTGTTGCCCATCAGTGCTGCTGCAAGCGACTCTACTCAAGCCGCCCACGCTTGCCCTGGCACCTTGCCCTTCTTACCGCGGTGCTGGCCTCCTATCCTACTGCCTGTTTTCCCAATTGGCAGACCTGACACGTCGATGTTCTGCTCATCTACTCCCGAGACTTCAATGTTGCGGAAACCATCTCCATCCCTGAAAACAGCTCCAAACAGTTCAGATATGGACGATGTAAGTCCCTGTAGAGCTGCAATGCGCTCGGCATCCGCATCAGACGTAATCTCCAATAGTCCCTCCTGCTGGTTCACGCGACCATTGATCTTGCCATCGATGATGAGGAAACCCAGAATGTCCTGAACCTCTGGCTCAGAAATCTTGAGTTGCTTGGCAATCCAGGACAGCTTCATGCGGGTGTAGGGTGCAATCAGTTTAACCACGCCCTTGGTTCTCATGTTACGCGTGACTTCGTCAATGTTCTCAGCGATAAACGAGTCGTCCAGGATGTCTTGGTTACGCTGCAGCACCCTTTCGTACATGTGAACATCATCCCGTTGATAAGCGTCCACCAGCTCCGTCATGGCGGAGATTCGGGGATCTGTCTTGTAGGGCTTTGTCTCTTGCGAGTCGAAGGGGTTGATGTCGGACTTCATCAGCATGGTCGTCAATAGCAAGTATTTCAGAACCTGGATTCGCTGTAGTGAACCGGCTTCATCGTAGTTTCGGAATGACTCGAAGAAGTCGCTCTGGGCCTCCTTCCAGTTTTCCTCACTCATGTGCATCTTTCCACCGCACTCTCGGATAATACCCATGATTCGGGGATGTGGCACAGCGGATTTGACCTTGAGAGCGCGCTGGTACAAAGCCTTTAGCTGCTTGTTGTTCTTCGTCTCGGCGAACATCTGGATCTCGAGGGCGTAGATCTCCAGCGAGTAGGTGCCCTTGCTAGGATCGTCGGTGCCATCCTCTCGCTGACAAGATTTGTGTAGTTCGCGGAGTTTCTTCGATACGGCGGTGTACTCCTTCCGGTCGAGAAGCAGCTTCGCTAGCTTGATGTTGGTCTTGAGCCATAGTCGCTCGTTATTCGTGCTCTGGAAGCTCTGAAGTGTGAGAGAATAGAATTGTTCCATACACTTGACAGCCTCGGGGCCGTCTGCGCCTTTCTCAATGTAATCGAGCATATTGTTGATTGACTTTTCGGAGTAGTTTCTCGTGACGGCCGACTTGACGTATGTGAGGAGCTCGGCGTAGTGTTCAGCAGCCTACTCCCATTAGCATGAATTCCCACGTATGATCCCAATAAACCGACCTTGTCATATTGACCTAGCTTGAATTCAAGCTTTATCGCCTGCTTTATACCCTTGAATCCCCATTCCCCCTTCTCGTCTTCGAGTGGCGGGATGCCTAGAAATTCGGAGATGGCTTCTTCTGGGTCGGACAGCTTCATCTGTTTGGCATTGTAGTACTTGTTTTCGATGTCGACGTCGCCGGTCTCTTCGTCATCGTCTTCTTCGTACTCGAAATCGTACCTGATCGCAATTGTTAGTAGTGCACTGCGCTTCAGTTGGGCTTGCGTACTGCTCCTCATCGGAGTCTTGCATGAAATCCTCGTCGTCCGACATTGTGAAAGAAGTGTGAATGAATTAAACAATAAACGCTTCGTAGATAAGTGGTAAGGAATGGTTCGGCCGTCAAAAGTTATGGCGGAGCAAGAAGTTGAATGTTGATGAATGATGATTGTTGGTTATTGGACGGAGGCTCCAGAAGCTGATGTGGAGCAGGCAGCCGCGGGGTGGGCTGGCTTATCGATAAGACAGCTATTACAGCCTCAACACCAAAGGATATCAACGAGGATCGCAACCATGATAGGCATCTCTAATGAAACAAATTGAGTCTCGACAAGATTTTTTGTAGAATATGAAAAGCTAGAATAAGATGCCCGATTCTTGGAGTTTTTATCTAGCCATTCAAGTAGCATAGTATCTAAATGCCCATCGTTATTACATTCACCATGTCATGATATCATCAAGTCCAGCATATGACAGCAATCACAGCTTCCCATCATCCTTCAGCCCCCTCCAAAGCGCCAACGCAGCCAAACACTTCGCATCCCTAGCCCCCTCCCTCCAAGCCTCCCCCATCGGCACAACCTTGAGCGTAATCTTCTCCCCATGCTCCCTCAACCCCGTCAACCGTCCACTCCACTCCCGAATCTTGTCCCTAGGCAACTTCATCTCATAACTAAAAATCGTAACATGCTCATCACACCCTCCCGCAGAAGGAAACATCGCCTGCGCCAACCCTTCACCATCTTTTTCGACAGGTGCAGCAAGTTCGCTGAGGTTGGTAAGTTCATCCTCGTGGATCGTCACGCCGAGCTCTTCTTGGATTTCTTGCGCGGCTGCGCCTTTAAAACTGCCGTCGTCGACCATACCGGCTGGTAGCTCGACGAAGCTGAGACTTCCGGCAGGAACGCGTGGTTGGACTGTTAGCACGACGTAGCGCTCTTCGGGCTTGTCTTCGGGTATGAGCATGAAGAGCATCGCTACGCTTGGTCCTCTCAAAAGAGCGGCGGCGGGGAGGGTTTCGCCTGCATCGTTGGATACGGTGGCTGTGAGCTTTATAAAGCCTACTCGTTTACCGAAGAGGTCGAAGGACTGAATTGTTACTGAGCGCAGAGCGTAGGGATCTTTGTGGAAGGGGTGAGATGAGTCGGATTGGAGTTTGAGAGAGTTTGTCAAAGTGTCGACCCAGTTCTAGAAGTCTGGTCAGTGAGAATTCGTTTATAAGAAGGGAGGTAAGTACATTGAATGGTCTGAATGAATCCAGCTGCTCTTGAGAGAGTCCATCGGGCAGACTGAGCTGGACGTTGTGGCTTTTGAGCGTGGTAGTCATGTTGCGCGTCAATTGAAGGGGTCTTTGGTGGGCGAGACAAGTTGCTGTAAGTAGAAAGCGAGGATTTTTGCAGACGTTGGCGAGAAATCGCATTTCTTTTTCTTTAGTAGAGTGTGTTCAGAGTTGGAGGTGAGTTGAGAGTGTGATTGTAAGACAGCCATTCATTGGAGGGGCGTGACGTAAAGGATGCTCTCATTCACTTAAGGTTACTTACCCGACAGCACTAACACGAGACGAACAATTGAAGAATTGCAACAGAGATTGACACACAGCAAGACCTCCCAGTGATTGTGTTAATGATGTTTTATTATTTTGAGGAGCAATTCTTAAGAAAGCAAACAGGCTCCCAAACAAACGTTATTTAAGGATGTCGTCAAGCTCATCTCTCTCCAGAAGCAATTGTCCAGCTTCATAGGATCAATCCCTTAAACAGCCCAATAAACATCAATCTTGACACTCTCAACATGATTAACCCAAGCCGAAAACCTCGCCTTGGCCCAGATAGTAATCACATCTCCCATCTTCAAGTCCCTCACAAAAGACCCATCACCCGTCTCCCGACCGCGACCAGTCTCCACTCTCATCTTCTCAGCGGCATCAGACTCAGGCTTAATATCGTCTGTCCACATCCAAGTAACGACATGCTCCTGCCAAGCGCGATGAGCCGTCTTGTTGTGCTGAATAACCCATTTGTCCTGTGGTTGGAGAGGATGCGTAAAGCCTAGCTTCTTGTCGGAAATAGGTCCGGTTTCTGGATATAGTGGACGTAAAGCGCAGACGGGCAGGGGGACAGCTTCGGAGGTGTTGGACTTGTAGCGGACGTCGTATGTGCATTGAGGATCACCTAAGAAATTAGTACAACCTTCAGAAATAAAAGGTCTTGACTTACAGATTTGCTCGGCATCGAATTTCTCCAATCCTGCCTCAAACCAGGTCCATGACCCGTTATACGTATGTCGATTCTCCGTATCGCTAGACCACCCCTGGTCCTTACTCCGAATCGTAAAAACCACCTTCCGCACAGGATACTGCAACTTGGGCGTGGGATAATTCGCCAACTTGACAAAGTAATCCTTCTCATGCTCCTTTTCCAGCGCCTGCGGCTTAGCTTCAGTCATATCGTACGCTAGGATCTCCGCCAGCGCATGTCTGCCTTGAAGACCCGTTAGACCCACAGGGTAAGACCGGAGCTATAAGGTGTTAGTCTAGACCCCCATTGCCAGCAAGGCTGATTGACTTACAAGGAATTTGTTCTCAGATGGGCTGCCTCCTATGACCGTGAGGGGGTGTTGATGTTGCAGCTTGTAGTCGATTTCGTTGCTTGAATGAGCCCAGTACTCTGCGAAATCGAGGATGATGTCGACGACGTCGGGGGGAAGTTTCTTGCCCTTTGTGAGCATAATGCGAGCAATGACAACGTCAATGGGCGTTATCCCTTCATCGACGGTCTCTGGCTCTTTTCCATTTTGGTTGTCTTGCCCGAATGTTGGAAGCATGCTTTGTAGGCCGTGGATTACATTCTGAGGGATACTTTGAGCCATGATGATGTAGGCGATGATGAAGCCGAGAATGTATTCCAGCATGTAATTCGTAACTTTGAGGTTTTGTAAAAAGAAAAAAGAAAAGGATACTTCGTATTTTATTCAGTGTAAAAGGTGACGCGTTTAAGCTTGATTTACAAAAGGCAACAGCATTCACACCCATTCACAGCCCATCCCTCGCTTGACGTCAATGTACCACGCCACGTGCTATCTTATCTTACACAAGCTTTATCTTATCGCACGTGCAATGGCATCATCCCTGACTAACGGCGTATCATCCCGTTCCCCGTCTATCCCCCGCGCATCGGAGGGTCCAAAAAACCGTCCGATTACCCATCCTCGATTACAAACACCCATTGAAAATGCAATTCCCCTTCCGAACGATAATTTGTCTCTTACATACCCGTTTTCCGCCATGATGAGGTCCTCACGGTCTCTTGCTGCGTCAACTCGCCAGTTAAGAACTGCACTTAAACCCAATGCCTTGTCTCGCGCATCATGGATCGCTGGAACTCGCCAGCTTCACACCTCGCCGATCAGGAAGTCGGGCGTAGCTTCAAACCCAGCAATGTCCTTCCCCTGCCTCGACGCACTGGAATCTCGCTCTGCAAAACTCACAGTCTCAGACGATACCGAACCTTCGTACACATCCGGCGCGACGCTGAATTACCACCACAAGGAACCCTTCCTGCTCGACTGGGGTGGTATCCTGCCCGAGTTCAACATCGCTTACGAAACGTGGGGTGAACTCAACGCCGACAAGTCCAATGCTATTCTGTTACATACCGGTCTCTCCGCTTCGTCTCATGCGCATTCTACCGAGACAAACCCCAAGCCTGGCTGGTGGGAGAAGTTCATTGGACCTGGCGGTCCTCTTGATACGAACAAGTACCATGTTATCTGCACGAATGTCATCGGTGGATGTAACGGTTCTACAGGACCTAGCAGCGTTGATCCAGGAAATGGAGAGCGCTATGCGACTCACTTTCCCATCTTGACAATGGACGACATGGTCCGCGCTCAATTCCGTCTTCTCGACCATCTCGGCATCGACAAGCTTTATGCCTCCGTCGGTTCCTCAATGGGCGGCATGCAATCCCTCGCCGCAGGAGTCCAATCACCCTCACGCGTAGGCCGCATCGTATCAATCAGCGGCTGCGCACGCTCGCACCCCTACAGCATCGCAATGCGCCACACCCAACGACAAGTTCTCATGATGGATCCCAACTGGAACCGCGGTTTCTACTATGGCAAAGTGCCTCCACACGCAGGAATGAAGCTCGCGCGCGAAATCGCGACAGTGACATACCGATCCGGACCAGAGTGGGAACAACGCTTCGGCCGTCGACGAGCAGACTCTAGTAAACCACCAGCCTTATGTCCCGATTTCCTCATCGAGACATACCTTGACCACGCGGGTGAAAAGTGGTGTTTGAACTATGATCCCAACAGTCTTTTGTACGTCAGCAAAGCAATGGATCTTTTCGATCTAGGCATCGAACACCAGCGCGCCACGCACGCTCGTCGACAAGAGCGTGAGAAGAAGCTTGCTTCAGGCGAAGCATCTCCTTTGTCCACCGACGCAGCATGCAGTCTGACGCTTCCCAACAAGCCCTACGAGGAACAACCCGGATCGCACCCTGATCCCTCAGACCCCACTGTCGTGCCTGGCTCGCGACCACCTGAGGATCTGATCCACGGCCTTGCGCCGCTGCGTGATACGCCCACGCTGGTGATGGGTGTCGCGAGTGACATTCTCTTCCCTGCATGGCAGCAGCGTGAGGTAGCTGAAGCAGTTCGTCTAGCTGGAAACCGCAATGTAACACATGTTGAGTTGAGCGAGGAGATGAGTATGTTTGGCCATGATACATTCCTGTTGGATCTCAAGTACATTGGCAACAACCTGCGCATGTTCCTCGGTTAGAAGAATGTATTCAAAATGTAAAATAGGCGCTGGTCTTGTTATTTATCAGTCATAATACAATTCATTTCACGCTGCATCACTTTTAAATCTCACTGCATCACTTCACAAAGTGCACAAAGTAATCATGTAGAGCCAGGCTCAAGGCTCTGGATATCTATTCCTTAGACATTAACCACTAATCATGTCCCGATGATTATGAGTATATACATGAATCAAAAGAGAGATACAACAGCGAGGGACGGGGGTATGTTATAATCTATAAGCGAAAGACGCCATATGCAAAGGGAATATATAGACAAAGAAATGGGTGTAAGCGATAGACGATACGCAAGAAAAGTCATGAGACATCTAGCCTCTTTTTATAAAAGCCCAACAAACGCTCCAGTATAATGAGATCCAAGAAATAAATGGCCAGGTTAGATAAAGCCAGGGTTGTTTGCATCAACCACAGGGTTGGGAGTTCTGGCTCTAGCAGACTCCAATGAGTGCGGCCCCGAGGCAACCCCTTGAGGAACGGTGATGGGAGATGGTCGAGGGGGAGCCCTCTTGGCCTCAACGCGAGTCCTGCTGCGGTCCCTGTCCCTGGGTGGCACAAAGTCCACCATGACAGGTGAGATCAAGGGTCTACCTTGGTTAGGCTCAGGTCGATGTTCCCATGGTCCATCAAAGTCAAACGCGCGCGATAGATTCTCGCTCGAGCTGGAGATGGACTTTTGCAACGAGGGGAACGAAGGCGAAGGCAGACTTGGTGGTGTATCCGAGATAGGTGAAGAAGCGTACTGAGCAAGTCGAGGGCTCAGCGAACTATCAGTAGCCTGTGTGGGCGAACGAGCGAACTGAGTGCGGAAAGGCGAGAGAGCAGCCGGAATAGCAGACTTGTGTGCTTCGGCGCGGTCAAAGTCATTCCAGTTGGGAGTACTGGGGTGCTCAAAAGACTCCTTGGGGCGCACTGGCGATTCGTTTCTAGGCGGAGGATACACAGGAGGCTGGCGACGCTGCTTCCTTGGCTCCAAACCAAAGCCCCTCTCAGGGCTTTGAGGCTCGGGCTGTTGAGGTCTACGGCCTCGTGGTAGACCCTTCTGGATGGGAAATTCACCTTCCATAGGACTCTGTTGGAGGAATGGGCTGGCAGTTCTAGGTGGTTGAGGACTCGACTGCAAGAATGGACTCGCCGCTTGTGGGGGCGCAGGGCTATGAGTGCGAGCAGGACTGGCTGTTCGGGGAGGTTGAGGACTGTATGCGCGGAACGGACTCGCTGCTCGCGAAGGCTCGCCGGCCTGGCATAGGAACGGGCTTGCCGTTCTTGGTGGCTCAGGAATACGCGCAGCTTTAACAAAACCGCTATCATCAAAGCCCGTACCAACAGCACTTCGCGGTCCATTTCCAACAAGAGGAATAGTTGCCGAGCGATCAGCAAGAGCAGGAACTCGAAGAGGTCGGCCAAGCTTTGGCTCGGAGTCGGTTCGAGCACGGAAGCCGCGTGGCGGGGGTTCGAGAGGTCGGCTCATGAAGCCTGGATCGGCGCTCGCGGTGGTGTCAGGTGTTTTACTCCTGAGGGTTGTGTCGGGGGTTGCGCTTCTGGAAGCAATGTCGGGAGTGTTACTCCTGCTGTTTCCAGGGTTCAATCGAGGTGGTGGCACAGGTGGGAGAGGAGCGGTAGGTGACCGGTATGGCGAAGGTAGAGGTTTCGTAGGCGGAGAAGAGTTGGGAGGTTGGTATGCCTTGTACTGCTTAGGAGGGTACTGAGGTGATGGTGCGAGCGATTGCTGGTTCCGAGGAGGAGATCGAGGGAATTCGAAATTAAGTAGCGGCGAGTCCTCTCGGCCTGGGAAGGAAGCGAGAATAGGAGATGGTCCAGGTGAGCTTTGCTGAGGAGGTTGCGACAGCGGCGATGGCGCAGGAGAGCGCGAAGGAGAGACAGGTCGAATGTTCTGTATGGGCTCTGCCAGCTGACCAGGTTGGAGAATCTTGGGGGCCTGGTGCATCGGCTTGGGCTGCTGAGAAGGCTGAGGTGTCTGAATACGAGGAGCTTCCTCTGCTGCCGCTGATGCCAATGAAGACACCAAAGACAGAGGCGACATCGCATCACTAGCAGTTCGGGTTCGGGTCAAAGCTGTGTCAAGCATGCTCAGACTTGGACTCGACTGCATAGTCCTCAAAGGACTGGCAGTTCTCGCACTTCCAAGAGGACTGGCCGTCCGGGCAGATGCCAGAGGCTTGGGCTTGACATTTGTGTCAATCGGGCTCACTCCTCTCTCACTCGCTGTGTCGATGCTGTTGCCTCCAATGCTGCCCTTCCTGACAGTCTCACCAAAGTCGAACCCAGCAAAGTTTCCAGCAAGACCCTCAGCCATGGGCTTGGGACTATCGCGAGGATCCGTCTCCATGGTAAAGCTTTGTCTTCTAGGCATGTGGAATGTGAATGTGTCGCGCTTAGCTGAAACATTTCGAATCACAGGCGACTCCCAGACCTCCTCACTACGCGCAACCGAGACAGCTGGGCTGGGGAGAGACATAGGACCGGCAGTGCTAGGCTTGTGAAGGCTAGGCGCGGTAGGCACGTTTTGACGACTGCTCGAAGGTCGATTGTCGGGAGAAAAAGGTCGCTCAGCGTTGACGATGGAAGGCGGAGGAGATGGATAGCCGTTATTAGCTGTGGGAATCGGGCTCTTGGTCCTGACATCTTTGATTTCGGTTCCGAGATTAAATTCGAATTGGTCCGAATGACTACTGGGCTCGTCCAAGGGCGTATTCGGTATACTGCTGACCGAGTCCTTTCCAAAATGAATATTAAACGGGTTCGGGGTCTCTTTTGTCGACACAGCGGTTCCAGGGCGTGTGGGTGTACCGGGTCTGTTGCCATCCGCATTTATAGGGCTGGGCGCCACAAGACTTGTCGAGCTACCATTTCCGAAGCGAGTGTTGAGTTGAATGTCTGAAGCGTGGAATCGAGGGTTTCCCATTCCTGGTGCTCGCGGCGCACTTAGATCGACCATGGATGAAGCCGCTCCGCCGCTGTTCTTGTAGGGAACACGCGTAGGAGGCTCGAGCGTTGAGTGTGAAGTACCAGGGCGAGCGAGCTGTGGGCGGGAGAAGTTGCTCTGTCTCTTGATTTCCATGGCGGTGATTGTGGTGACGGTTTCGTATGTGTCATTGCGATGTAAATGCTGTATCTTGTTCGTAGCTAATTTACTGCTGTCCCTGAGTCAATTGTTAGTGAATGTTTGACGGGATAGAGAGGAGTAAGCAATCTTACTGTGACTTCTTCCTATTGCCTCCAAGTCTGAGGCCAAAGAAGGAAACCATCTCGAAGACGGTAAGAAGGGAATGAATAAAAATGAGTGGACGACCTATCGAAATGTCATGAGCGAATGGTCAAGGAAAGGAAAGGCAAGAAAAAAGAGATGATGTAAAGGCGAGATAAGATGTTAGATCATGGATGGGACGGTGCTAGGCGTTCTGTGCATATTTCTAGAAGACCTGGGACTGGGACCGACCGTTGCTGGACCTGGACCGGAGAGCACTTACCGTAAAGTAGTACCTCACTAAAAGGGTCCCGCTCAACGGGGGTAAGTTAGGGAAGCGACGGTGCAATAAGGACTGCAAGGTAGAAGAAAAGCCAAGTAAAGTAGGGGCAGGCGCACGAGGCGTCAAAGGGACCAAGTGGGTTAATTTAAATCAGATGGACTCCAATTTTAGACGGGAACGATGGACGAAAATGGTCACCTAAAACCAAACCAAAGAAGAATTCAACAGAGGTCCATCACAGATTGGTCTTTCACCCTTTGTGTCTCTGTCTCAAGAGGATTTAGTTCGTAAAAGGGGCCGTAAGCGTCAAGTTAATTCTTCTGGTCGTTGGCGTTGTGATGGGATTGGACAGAGGAGATCTTTAGCTCGCTGCAAGCTTAAGAGCTAAAAGAGAAGACAAATGGATCTCTGCAGGTACAAGCTCAGGGGCTCGACGCTTTTTTCCTTCTTTCTGTCAATTGGGGCTGTCCTGTCCAATCCTTGGTTCGCGGGGTCAGGTTCAGTTTTTTTTCTCTTCCCCTTCTGAACTACTTTTTTTTAATGGGGTTTCCTTTTTAAAATAGGGGAATTGATAGAAAAAGAGGAGAAAGAAGATGCACTGTTGGATAGAAGGTGTATGTAAAAAGAGAGGACACTGCCACAGACAGAGATCAACAAAGGTGAGAACTCAATTGATGATCCGCTTAGGTGAGACGAGTGAAAGGAGTGGACTGCGCCTCAGAATTGTGGTGATAGTAAAGTATCACAGCCCTTTGGTCAAACAAAGGAGTGTCAGTGAGTAAAACGGACCAGAGGAAGAAAATAGCAACAGAAATTCGATATGATGCAGTGGGAAAGATACCCGAGACAATGTAAGGAACAGCAATGAGAGACGAGACACGGCAAGGCGAGACAGACAAGACAGGCCAATGTCGATCGCTAATGAAACAGCGTAGCATCTGCATTGGATATATCCCCTTAGTCGCGCGCCAATTCTTTACTGTACTCTACACCTCCAGAATCCTACTACTACGTACGTAGTAAATGCTGTCATAGCAATGGATGGATTATGGATCCATGAATTCGGTTCTCAAGATGATCGAGATGTCAATTGCGCCAATCTAGATAACTTCATTATATTTAGAACTCTCATTAAACACAAACCACACAGATAAAAGAGACAGACGAACTCCCACCTGAGTGGCGTCTTAGATTCCAATCTCAGGGGTGTCAAGGATCCCTTATTCATAATCCCCAGGGTGACCAATAACGATCGTCACCCCCCTTCACTATTATTTCGCTTGGCAGTTGAAACGAAACAGGAAATATTGGCGGTTATGCAAATGCAATGTAATGCAGTTTCTCCGTCCGTTTTATTTCCCCGGCACTTGAACTTTCCGTGACAGCGGAGGTTTATTCTTTTGGAGACAAGTCTACGGTAAGAGAAACCCTATAGCTATACTACAGTCCGGTATGACCTGAGTGGAAACATGATGCATATCTCAGGTCGTCTCATCATGGTATAAGCGAAATGGTATGACCCAGTGCTCTCAAACTCGATTCTGTTTGACATGTTATGCCATGATTCTTTTCTGTAAACGAGTGGGTTGGCAGAGAGACTGAACTTATGCATAGGCAGGGCGTCCTGGTGCCATTAGAAACCTGACTGCCGCGAGCCTAAAAGATGGAATGGTAGGCCAATTGATGTCATCGTAGACTATCTCTTGGAATCTACATTTCTTGCACCACAGCTTCGCGGCTAGGCTCCTCTAACGACTTGCGCTTGGGTCACGATATGCACATGATAATCACCCGCGACACCAAGAGACCAAAGCTGTAATAAACTCCAAACCAAAAACTTGCTTTGATCTTTTATGCTCTGCTCTGCTACCCTAACGACAGATAGGTATCGTCATAATAATTCCCATAGATACGCCTGCAAATACATGATGACCGTCCTGAACGCCATGGTTGTGATCGCCCCATGCTAACCGCCTCGTCTAACTTTGTATCGTGTAGTAGTCCCAATGCGTGTCTGAGAACTGAAGAAACTGTATCGAGACACACATTATAGCTGCTCCAACAGCTTTCTCCTCCGTCTCTCAATCAACTCCTCCTGCACCTCCTCCAAAGTCGGCAAATCCCATGTAACACCATCGCCACCGTCTCCGGGCAAAGGCTCCCATCCCTCCGGCACATCCTGAGATCCTGTCTTGATCATATGCTCAGTAGCCTGTCTCTCCTTCTCAGCCTCATAAGCCAACAACTCCTCATCCTCCTCATCAGGCGCATATCCATAGTACGCCGCATCCACATTCCTCCTCATATCATGTCTCTCCTCAAGCGGCTTCTCATCACCCTGATTCCTCGCCGCCTCAAAAAGCTCCTTAACACCAGGAAGTTCCCTCGCACGACCAAAGTACTTGTAACCCTTTCCACCGCCAGGTATTTCACGACCTTGCTCATCGTAGATCTTGCCGCCGCCGCGCATGTAGTTCGGTCCGCCTAGGTTACGTATCTGGATCTCCCACATGTGTTTTTCGCGCATGAGCTTGTTGATTTCGTCGTTGAGGTCGCGGATCTGGTAGTCGCTGAGGATGGGGTCCTGGATGCGTGACATCTTGCGCGAGATTTCCTTCAAGACCTGACCGCGCCATTTTTCGCAGGCTGGGATGGCAGCTACTTCGGTGATGAGCTTGGGTCGGCGGGTGCGGCCGGCGTCGATGATGCCTAGGTCTGCTGCTTGGGCTTCGCGGAAGCGAAACAGCATAGACTGGGCCTTTTCCGAGTTACGGGCCTGTGATTGTTAGTCTGACGCACTGAGAATGGCTTGGAGAATAGGGTGTCGTACCATTTTGACGGTTCTGCTGCGGAAAGCAAGATTGGCAGAGTGTAGCGATTGTAGAGGCCAAAGTTGAGTGTTGTTCGCGACCCAAAGTCAAGGAACTTTTCCCAGCCACTCCAGCCTCGTTAGAGCTGGTACCGATGCCCCGCTAGCGCCACAGCGCCACAGTTAAGGGTCAGCCTGCTCTAGCGCTCCCGCTGTCAATCGCGCGGCGCAACGCGACTTGGAATTTCGACCATCATGAGTTTGGTATGCCAGTGCCAGCCAGCTGTCAACGGCCGTCAACAACAACGAGAGAACGAAGTATTGTGCGCGCAGCCCGCAATCACTCCTCGCTCTGGAGAAGCATAAATAACGGCTTCCCCTCCAATTCTCTGCCGCTTTCTTTCCTTTTCTCTTCATCGCTTCGCATCCTCAACTTGGACGTCAATTGCGACTTCAACTGCGATCTTGCTATACCTCGAGTGCTTCGACACTCACCAACTCTACTGCTAACCGTCAGCTTCTTTGCTACACACTATACTCTCTCAATTTTCTTTCGTCTCCGCGCCCGTCTTTCCTCGCCCATTTCCTCCCTCCATGTCACCTTCACTCTTCTTCACCACCATGCCTCCCAACGCCCTCACCTCCCCTTGCATGGCCCAGTCAAGCGACCGGTGCTCACCATCCGGTATGTTCAAGTGCACAACTACCCCATATCTCTTACTCTGCTTTCTTTTGCTTTCTGTTTCTTGGGGGCGTTTCGGTTTCTTGGTTTTTGGGGGGTTGCTTTCTAAACTTTTTTGGGGAATATTCTTATGGAGTTCGGCGTCAGGAGTCTGGCGTTCTCTGTTTCTCTCCCTCTTCCTGTTCTACTGACTCCAAGCACCTTTCTTTCTACTACACACTTTCGGTTGGCTCCCCGGGTCTGCTATGATGACAATGTTCACACCGAGCTTAGGTGATTCCCCCCTGATCGTGTATACCCTCGGGCAACCATCGAGTGGTGGGAAAATGTTCCTCACACAAGAACAGAGATCTGAGCAGACCCAAAGTTATTTCCCTTCCTCCTTTTCCTTTTTTCTTATGTAGCCCTATAGTAGCCGCAATGACAGATACCTTCTCAAGTGTGAAGTAGTCATATCTCCTGGGCATGTCTTGGGGGATATCAGAGACGCTCGTGATAATGCACGATATAGTTTTCAATCGGAGCAGGCTTGGGCTCTACGGGGGAAGGATGAGGAGGAGGAGAGATTCTTTGAGATACGAATTATGTTTTGCCCGGTGATGATCAATCGACCAAAAAGCCAAATTTGCAGGCAGCAGCGGTGGGCTTCACGTCAAAGACGGTTGCGCGGGCTCTGTCCAACTGCCGCGAGTTGTCAGTGGGAACCTAAGAGAGCTAATCTGAGGGCCTTGACATATTTCGATCTCATGAATCACATGTAATTAGAACACCTAGATAGACAGTTGTAGAAGAAAAGACAAAAAACTTTATTCTATGATTCACTTTTAATCCTGCTCTACTACAGCAATGTTCCCACGATTTCCTATCGTGGTGTCATTAAAAAAAGAGAAACGTTGTTGTTACAATCATCATCCGCCTCTTCATTTATTGCGTCTTCTTCACAGATTGTCCCTCCGTGGGCTTCGCGCTGTACAGCCATACGACGGAGAAGGCCAGGAAACCGAGGATGGTAAAAAAGATACCAGCCAGAGGAGGCCAAGCTCCATTGATAGTGTAGCTTCGATCATACTCGTTGTGAGCCAAATGTCGTACGCTGACTGTCTTCTTCTCCTCGATGTTGGTGAGGAAAGAGCGCTTGTAGTTGACCATAAAGTTAAAGATGCCGTGCTGGTCGGGGAGGGTGAAGTTGGTGCCGTAGATGGTTTCGTGCTCGTTGGAGAGGATGGGCTTGAGGTTGAGACGCCAGAAAGGGGACAACATGGAGAACTCAAGCTGGATCTTATCGCCCTCGGGGAGGTGGTAGGGTTGCCAGTTGTTCCAGGCGTACTCGGACAGAGAGATGTTGTAGGACTAGATTGTTAGTAGTGATCATTACCAAGTTGGCTTGTTTGACTTACCACATCATTCTTGACGCGGTATCCGTCGGGGTTAGTCTCGTTGCTACCGTCAAGGCGGTGCTCAATCTTGTTCACTCGCAGAACACCAAGCTCCTGGAAAGTCCAAGCAGCCAAGTTGGTGACAAACTCACGGTTGGCAGGGAACTGAGCCTGACCACCCTGTCGAGCAACCTTGGTGTCGAAAGTCTTGTCCTGGAACATCTCAGCGGCACCAATGACGGTAACACGCGCAGAGTTGCGAGCCTGGAAGACAGTGACGAGGTTAAGCTGTCGGCCAGAAGAGAACAGCTCATCAGGCTCGATTGTCTTGTTCTGCTCCTTGGGGTGGTAGCTGTAAGCTGTAGCAGGAGAGCGAAGGACGGGTGTAAGGAGCTGCCCGTTGCCGAGAATGTGGCCGATAGCGCGAGGAACGGAGAGGAATGCGCCAGGGATCTCGAAGTAATCCTTCATGCCCTTTCGGACGGCAGGAGGAGCCTCGAGGACGAGGACATCGTGGTCCTCGGAGGCGGAAATAGTGTCGTATGAGAAGTGGTCGACGACCTTGGCGGTGCGCTCAGCGGGAATGTGAATGTCGAGCTCGGTCAGGACGGCGTCGAGAGTGGAAGGCACGGTATGGGTGGAGGACATGGAAACGAGGATGTTTCCGCCGGCATTGATGAACTCGATGATAGCCTGGGGAGTCATTTTGGGTCCAAGTCCTGCGCAAGAATTAGTATACCCATCATCACAAAAAGATAGAAATGACGAACCTTTAATCGTGGTGGGGAGGAAGAGGAGGTGATCATATGTCCTCTCTCCGTGCAGAAACAATCCCAAGCTTTCGCTCTTTGGTGATTCGTAGGTGATTTCATAGCCTCGTTCTATCAATCGTAAGCTTCAACCCCAATCCAATTGTCAATGGGGATAAATACCAGACAGGTCGCCGAAAAAGGTTGTGTAGGCCTTCTTGTCATCTGGACTATCCAACACAACCAGCAGACGGTTTCCAGCTGTGCTCACGGCCGAAACCAGCGCCGCGAAGAGAAAGAGCACAAGGCTCAAGAGTGACCGCATTCTGAAAAACAATATCGGGGGAATGTGGTTGAGATTTTTGGTTGGTTGGGGGTGATCTCGTTCTCTCGCGAGGTGTAAGTTGATGGATACTGGCGTGGACAGCTTGCGCTTTAGACAGAGAGCTCTAATCTGGTACGCAGGTACCTGGAGCGAGCTTGCGTTTTGGGATACGTAGCCTTCAGTGGGGGAGGTGAAACCCGTCACGCTAGACTCTGTGAGGCAGCGCTCTTGCCCTAAAAGGCTAAGTGCTGGGTGTCGACTTCCAAATAATCCGACCTCTTCGGCTTGGTTTTTCCGCTCCTGCGATTGGACCGTTGCTTCGATAGCCAAAGCCCATCATCACCACCAAGACCAGACGATAAACCACCCCAGATCCTCGTCAATTGAGTACGAACCGACTCTCCGCTGCGTCATACCACCGCTAACTTCGCTCCTTATAGGTCATCATGTCTGCCGCTCCTTTCTTCTGGCAAACTCCCCTCAAGTACTGCCGCTGGGCAGCCCGCGAGCGTCCCGCCCTCTTCTGGTCCGTCATCATCGGCGCTGCTGGTCCCGTTGCCATGCCCATTGTGCCTCCGATCCGACACTACTTTGGCGACATCGATGCGCCCCCGGTTCCCGTGACCTACCCCAGTGCGTGCCTTTCAGATCGGGAGATTCGTAACATGCACCAACTAACTCGATGCAGTTCCCGCTGGTCCCAGGAAACAGCTCACCGGCTACGACGATTAAGATCTCGAATTGAAGACGAAGCAATAAATATCACGGCTCGGAGAGAAAGTACGGGAAAACGAGCAAACAGTCTTGTACAAACTACGGCGTCAACCGACAGCGCCACGGCGGAGGGGGAGATATATCATAGAGGAATACAAGGGACAAGAGTCCAATTTTCAGCAGCAATTGACGCTTCAATTCGATTTTCTACATCCAATCAATCAAGCCGTCCACCGACCATAAAACGTTTTCGGGATATATATACGTTGTGCGCCCACTTGCGCGAGTCAATGATTTTCTAACGTGCGGGAACGATCAAACAGGAAACGCCGCGGTGATGTGCAAGCAAGAAGCCAAAAGATCCTTCCCATCTCTTCTAGTTATACGAAACTGTTGCGGCGGTTGTGTCGAACTGATGTCCGGTTCGGTAGGGCCAGGCTCTATCTTTCCCTGTTCACTAGATTCCATTCGTACTAGAAGCGTGTTAGTTATGGTATGCCCGAGAGCGGTAGGGTCACTTACAACTCGTCCGTCATCATCACCTGTGTAGACGCATGTTGGCATTGGGCTGATGCATGTCATACCCGCCTCTGTATTGGCGCCCTTCTCGTTCTTGTAGTCAACGTGGTCCAGCTTTCTGTATAGTTCCAGAGTCCATCGATTGCCGACGATGCTACGCCGCCAGATGTTGACTTTGCCGCGCTTGTGGCCTGTGAAGATCAGGTAGTTCTCGAGCCATTCATTTCCAGCGCCTTCATAGAATGCACATGAGTGGATGTAGTCGTCTTGTTCAAAGCAGACGTTTTGTTCCAGAAGCAATGTGCCGTTCAGAGTGTATAGGATCACGTTCGGTCCAGAGCATAGAAGAATCTCGCCAGAGATGTCATTGATGCGCGCAGATTCGACGGGGCGCACCAAAGGTAGCTTGCGAATGAACGATAGACGGTTGAGATCCCACAAGAACGCCTGGCCATCCGCAGATACCGTCAACAGAGTACAGAAAGCTTTGCTGACTGCAATTGTTGTGACAGGGAATTTGTGTCCAAACAAACTGGACCTTGGAAGTAGCTCAACTGGCTTGCCAGGTGAGGTCTGAAGTGCGTACACTGATACAACGCAGTCCTCGCCAGCGGTGATCAATGTCTTTGAGTCAGCAAAGCAGGCGCAAGAGATTTGTCCAATATGAAGGTTCTCAAAGAGGCCAGCGGGCTTTGTCGAGTTAGCGAGGCGACTTGAGCTGGGAGTATGGTGTCGGTTTACCTTTCGATTGTCGCTGAAGAAGAAGCGGATACTGTTGTCGGCATATCCCCATTCCAAGAACTTGTCGTATGGTGGGAAATTGAGGCGGAACGGAGAGGCGCAGAGTAAGCGGTCCAGCTTAGGTGCGTAGATCAAGGAAGCTACACGCTCGTGGCTTTCTGTTGAGAGACAATTAGTCAAGTTTAAGACCGAGAAAAAGAGTGCTTACCAAGAAGGGGATGCGGCAAACAGCTCAACGAGAACACACTCGTGTCCAATCGTCTAACCGGAGATCGGTTATGCTCTCTAACCGGATGGGACTTCATAAACACTTGATGAGGCGTTTGTCCAAAGTTGTGGATAACACCAGCCATAATAGCTCTCTCTTTTGCATCGGTGATGCTATCCAAGTCTGTCGCGCCACGGTAAGAGAGATGATGGAAGACATTGAGGTTCTCTACCGCCGCCTCGCCTCGCTGCTTGAATCCGAAGACGAGATCAATCCACTGGTGCAGATTCTCGCTCACGTATGGGCTCTCTAATGCTTCCCTGTGCTTGGAGATGAAGATCCTAGGGTCACCCTTGGCCCATGGGGGAAGCTCAACGTGATCGACCTTAACGCCGTTGCTTTCGCGATTGCCAAAGTTGTAGCCATTGACGTTGGTCAAGAATTCGGGAAGGCAGTAGAACTCGGGGATGAGTTCTCTCACGTCAGTCTTGTTCTTGCACGAGGCAGACTTCCATGCTTCTGGGATGGATTGGAAGAGACGATCTGCGTGATCAAAGCTTCCTCCCTGGAGCAGGATGTAGGACTGAACGAAGGGTGGTAGACGGATAAGGTATGAAGACACAATCATGGCAGAAGAATAGTGTGTACCATAGTGGAAAGGAACCTCACCAATCTCCTCCAAAGCATTGTAGCTCTCGACAAACCCTCCGACTCTGTGTGGTGTTTGCGCGCCCATTGGTTTGGATAGATCTCGGAACGTATTGGGGTCATCAAGGTCCAGATCCTCGCTGGTGTAATCGGCCAAGACCCATGGGAACACTGGGTACTGGGTCAAATCGTTGAAGGTCCTGCCAGCCATGGTGTTCACCATCATGAGATAGTGAAAGTTGGAGATTTCGCCCTTCTGCCACCTCTTGAGAATAGGATTCCAAGGTGACGAGTTGAAGAAGGTACCGAACTTGGAACCAAATCCTTGAGGCGATTCATCGACGACCTTCAGAGACTCCAAACGCCAAGCATCCTCGGGATTGGGAAGAGTATTGGCGCCACTGGTGTGAGGTGCCTTGCTGAGCATCTTGACGAACAGATTATCCCGAACCGCGGGGTTGATAGTGGTCAGAAGATAACTGCGGCCATCGGTGAAGAAGACCTCAATCGCAACATCTCGGAAGAGGAACCGGCGTTTTGAGATGCTGATAACATCGTGCCATCGCCAATGCCTCGACTCTTGCTCCTTATTGTTCTGTCTCTTCTCAGATGTCTTGGCATCAGTGACGATCTGAGAAAAAGGATCACGCTCTTCAGGCGGAGCTTGCCAGACGTTGACAATATCGCCATTAGCGCACTGAAACACGTTGTCCATGATATAAAGTGCATCCTTGCCGATGATGAGAATACCCTCACAAGCCTCCAGTCCAATGATGCGCGAGACATTGTATGCAGACTGAACCTGGTCTCCACGTTCCAGTCGTCGCATCACCTTACGGTTCTTGTCCTCAAAATTTTCGTCTCCCTCGTTCGGATCGTTGGGGTCGTCTACAAGCTCGAAGTCATCTTCAGGCGCGACACCAGAGGCAGGCTGTTCTCCTGACTCAGTACTCTCAGGCTCTTCGGTCAACTGAAGCGGTCCGTTGTTCCCTTCTATGGGTGCGGGAGTGCTTGACTTGGTTGGCGAGACCGCGGACGTGACAATCGAGGGCGCTGGGCTGGCCGACGTATTGATCCGAAGACTCTGCAAGACTTCGCTCGCCTTCCTCTTGGGCTGATATTCATCCTTACTCATTGCAAAGTCGGGAAGAACCCTGAGTCTCATCCGGTTTCGTCCCTCTGTTCGGTCGAGTTTCCATTTGGGTGGCGCCGCTTCGCTAAAGACTGCGCCAGGTCGCATCAGGTCTCTTTCCATCTTCTTGTAAGCATCACTCAGAAACACGAGATCATCCTGTTGATCTTGCATAATTCGTTGGTACTTGAAGTACTCGGAGTTATAGATACTCTTCATCCATGCACTATTGCCAATGTCATGACTGAGCAGGGTCTTCTCTGTGGTGATGCTCTCCGCGTGCCACGCTCTAAGCTTATCTTTTCGTTTGGTCAACCGGACCTTGGCTGTTTCTGCAGTACGGACATTCTCCGAGCTGACAAAGTCCTCCCATGTCTTGGACATACCGCCGAAGAACAGTACATCCAACGATGGGCGATGCTTGTCAACCCACTCCACGAATGTATCGTCATCAACACCGGTCAATTGCTGGAAGTCCTTAGAAAGCTGCTTCTGATCCGGTGACATGCATGCATGAATGAGCTCAGTAGATTCCTCCGGTTTCTGTACCAAGATGATACGCAAGAAGTTTGCTGCGGCAACTCGAAGGGGCATCTTGTCGCTGATGAGCTTGGTATAGAGCTGGTACCAGAAAAGCTTGAGGAATTGATCTTCATTGGTAAATGAACCAAGGATTGACATTTGCCAGTACGCCATCTTGCCCATGAACTGCTTAGCTTCAACGAGCGTGGTCTCTGGACTGTCGAGATCTGACAATCGAAGAAGGATTATCCTCAGAAGGCAACAACGGATGTTATTGACCGCCTGGCTACAAAGTCGGACACTCTTGAGAGATGCGATGTCAGGCCGTTGCAAGAATTCAAGAAGCATCCCGATAAAGTCAATCATGACCTCAGCCCCATTCATGAACCATCCTTCGAAGATGGCTTCCGACATGTGTTGGCAGAGTCGTGAGATGTTCGTCAGTACACGAGGCTCGCAGATTGCCTTCTGGTTGGATTGGATGTTCTTCTCCAGTTGGGCAATTACATGCTTCAGGATGTAAGACTCGAAATAAGCTTGGTGCTCTCGGAAACCAGGAGGGACCTTGGTGAACAAGCCAAATCCAGTAAAGTCTTTTCGTGATAGAAGCTGATCCATGAAGACGCTCACCACCAGATCCATAAGTCCGTCCAAGATGTCGCTGCTCGGTCTATTGCTGGGCGTCAACCTCGGTGATGGTAAAGCAGGACTCAAGCGAGCCGGACTGGGACCGACAGGTGACTTCTGCTGAGTGAGCAGAATGAACGACGATGCTCTCCTCAGCGGTGTGCCCTTAGGTGGTGTCGACTGAGGTGACGGGACTGGATCAACGCTTGTCGTTCGGACGATTGGTGTAGCATGGGAACCACTACCAGCGATGGGCCGGATGATAACATCTGTTCCTTCGAATGTCAAGGCCGTGTCGCCAGAGTTCAGCTCAGTCTCAGGCGTTACCGCATCAGCGCTGACAATGACCGGGTAAAGCGCCGACAACAATAGCCTCACCCACTCAGATGTCAAAGCGAAGTCCCTGAACTCCGTCGAGCGCTCGTGGAGATCGAGGAGGAATTTAATCACGGTGTGTAAAACTCCAGCATAGCTTGCGACTCTTTCGCTATCACGGGTGAAGTTAGATCGTGTCGCAAGGGCAGTTGTCAGATTCATAGAGCTTGCTCGCGGTCGCATCTCGGGGCGAAGTTCTTTGGCGGACGCGTGCTTCTTCAAAGCAGGCGTTGGAGCGACATGTGTTGCTGGTGAATCTGGATCATCCTGGTATCGCATCACATCTTTCAATCCATGCTGCAGCATTGCGGTAATGACGGACAAAGATTCGGGGTACACAACCTTGCGTTTGCCAAACGTCTCTAGGAGGTTGAAGAAGTCAAAGTTCCTATCAAAATTGATCTCGGCAACATCGTAGCCAAACAGGATACTGAAGCAAATGGGCCATAAAGTTGGCATGTCCCAGAACCGCTTGAGTCTGTTGGACATGATGACAAAACCTCCCGACTTTCCAGCAAACTTTGATGTGTAGTTGGAGCCATGCGTAACCAGAAGACGTGCCAGAATCTTGCAACCATGAACGACGATTTCCGGGTCGTTTTCAGCCAGAAGGTAGAGGAGCCACTGCTATCATTAGTAAAAGTAAAGCGGCGGTACTAAACATTCTCACCTTATTTGTAACAGTTCTAGCAAACTTCTTGATGTGTGTGGTGTTGCCCTTTTCGCACAATATGCGAGAGTACATGCTGAGTACCTTGACACCAAGCTGCTTCTTAGTCAAGAACTTCAGGCCAGAAGCAATTCCAGCTGCGGTTGGATCGGTCGGCGTTCCTCTCCGCCTAGGAACTGGAGTACCGTTTCTTGAAACAATCGATAGAGCCCGTGGGCTTCTGTTGACTGGTAAAGGTTGGGTGTGAAAAGCGTAGGTGATGAAAAGCGACAAAGATCTCATGACCTCTTGACTAAAGTTGGAAGTGACGAGGATTTCGAAGGCGCCCATGAAATGAGATATCGTGTCCTCAGAAACGACCTCTCCTTTCATAGCGTCAAGCAGCCTCTTGACGATTCTCATCCTGATTAACCTCCGGCTGTTGAACTCATGATATTTGCTATTGACAGCAAAAGTCACAAACTGTTTGTAGTACAGCTCTTGGATCCGAGGCGCCGACTTCCGCCAAATGTCAAGATCAATGAGCAGGACACGATAGGCGAGAGGGTTGATGATGAACGACTCCATGGGTTCCATGTGGTTGTATCCAACGAAGCCAAGGATCAGACTGAGTAGCTGGAAGGCAAGTCGATCGCGATCGTCATTCGAGACTTGTAGTCGGGTAACCGTTGAATCACTAGTACCACGGTCATACCCCAGCTTCACACGAAGGAGCATGGCCAATATACCGTATCCGTTGTCCTTCTCGATAGCTTCACTGTTTCTCCAGCTCTGACGAATGCAGTAAAACAGCATTTCCGCTGATCGCACTGTCTCTTCGATTGAAGACGCTCTCTCAAAGAGCTTCAGAGCCAGTGGTGTGAAACCGGCCAATCGCCATAGGTTCTCGTCCAGATAGGATGGCACAGCGACGATGGGGTTGCCGCGGAATGAGAGAAGACCTTGAACACGGAACAGTGAGTCTGGTAGACTGGGAACAGCACAGTTGATCGCTAGAGGTGCACCCTCTTGGTTGGATGCCCTAAAGAGGTTGCGGGCGCAATTCCGTGGAAGTGATCGCAAAAGTCCGGTATCGTAGAATTGCACATTTTCAGGGAACGTGGCGGAAGGAAGAATGCTAAGCAAGATCTTGGATTCAGGTAGTAGTGAACCAGCCTTCTCACGGACAGCTCTGATGATGTCCGAAGTCTCACCCTTTCCAGGATGCGCAATCTCGTTGCGAAGGCCCAGAGTAGCTGATGCTTCATAAGTCTGGAAGCCGCCCAGGCTGTCCTGGAAGTTACCCTGGTATCGTGGCCCCAGACCAAAATGGACCGCCAAATAGTCATCGCTCAAAGCATCCTCGAATAAGTGCGCCGAAGCAAGCGACCACCGCGAAAAGACCAAACCGGGTCCTATTTGGTTAGAGAGATCCTTTGGGGTACCGACGAAAGCCTGTACAGGGTTTGTCTTGTTCTGGTTCGAGTTGAATGAGGCGAAACTGTCATGAGCACCAGTGGCCAGGGGCGGCAGATGAGGATAATTGCAGCGTATTTGTTCGGAGAATTCGCCATCGACATACAAAGACGCCTTGCTAGTGACCATCGTCTTGGGTCGGCGATGCACAATGGCGATGTGGTACCATTTCTTCTCCTTGAACGAAACAGACTTGAAGCGCACGCTAGGCTTGTTTGAAGTAACAGATGTTTGGAGGATAAAGTTGTGGGTATCCCTCTCGAGGTACATAAGCAGAAAGCATGATTGCGTGGAATCGAAGACGCCGAATATCGTTGTGTGTGCAGTAGGATCGAAGCTGTCTACTCGAATCCAGGCCGTGAAGGTGTAACCAGCACTAGATTGCGGTGGAAAAGAACGACCAAGACTGGATAGCTCGAGCGACGAATGGCCATGCAGAGATAAGTCGAATTGGAAGAACGGAGGACCTGTATGTTTCGATGTCATCTGCAAGCAGAATTCGGATGCCTCTGAGCCGGGCGTCGATAGTAAGAATTGAGTGTCGGCCGGCTCATTCACACCCAAGTACATGAGTATCTTGCAGATCGCCAACACCTTCTCCCGCTCAGGTGGGCTAAGAGCTGAATCGGCATTGAAAGCGACCCGGAGGAACTGCGATAAGGCGCCTGTCGAGTGGACTGCGGCTCGGTTATATATAGAAACTGAGATAGCACAATGGATTGTCTCGAGGACAAGTAAAGAAGCCGGGTTCGCGAGGCCATCTTTCATTCGAGGAATAGCGGTCCAGAAACTGACAACTGCTCGCAAAATCTCGGGATGTCGTATTATAGTCTTGGCATTCACGACTTCCCTCACGCCGGGCGTAATGTTTTCTGCAGACTTGGCCAACACCAGATCCCATTGCTCTTCGGCGCTGTCGCTTTCATCCTCTTTGGGGGAGTTATCGTCGTCCGGTCGTAGTGATTTCGCGATCGATTGACAAAGGAGATCGAGAGCTTCGTCGTCCAGAGAGAAAGCTAGTAGCTTGCCAAAAACATGACAGCTTATCCAAGCATCAGGTTCAGCCCCGCCGAGTCCTATGCTTGCGATGACTTGTTCCAGAGCCTCCCATCCGCCTCCTTCAACCTTGTATCGGAAATAGCGTCGGTTGCCTGCATGTCCATGTAGGGCAACTGAAAAGAGGTTCAAACAGTCTCCTAGCAACTTGAACAGAGCAAGCATGTCCGCGTCGCTTCTTTTATCGGGATCGTAGTAGCCTGAGAAGGCTCGGAGCAGATTAAGGATCGTCTCGAAGCCATCTGCATGTCGGAAGTCATCTTGGTGGACGGGCGATCGTGTCGCAGAGATATGCTGTATAATGTGTCGGGTTTTTCGCAACAATGGCGGTATTTGAGGGAAGCCATCCTGCTGGTGAAGAGTCGTATCGATATTGAGAGCTTCAAGCAAGCCCTTTAAGATTTCGAAGGACTTGGTTTGCGGTGGGTTCGAGGCCGAAGTGGACGACCGGTATCGTCTTGGTATTGAGGTCATTTTTTCGAGTATTGTTCTTTGTTTGATCACGGGTTCATTCCAGAAACCACCTCCCCCTGAGCCCTTCAAGGGTCCAGGCTGTTATCAGTCGTCGTCGGCATCGAAGAGTGAGATTTAGAACTTGATGGAGCTACCAGCGCGGGGCGCATGAAGCTCTCGGCGGGCAGGAAACAGCGGTCACGATACGGCCACAGGAGGTTCTCGGATAAGGTACTTTCGCTGGGTATCGGAGAGAATGTATCGAGATTCGTCCAAAACAAGCACTGGAAGCTGAGAAATTAGCGAAGGTGTCTCGAAACAATCGGTCACCCACTGAACTGGAGCCTGCGCTACCTGTGCTCAATGCTCCGTACTGTAACTCACCTATGGGGGGTCAGCCTTGGAGGTGTGGCTTGGCTGTGGCGAAGCTGGCCCCTCCGTCCTGTGATGGATCGTCTGAGCTGACGAAGCTCGAGTAATGATTTTGGAGTGACATGTACGCGTGCGCATGATTGCTGCCCTCCACGCCCGCGTAACACGGAAGAGTCAATCGTAGAGGATGGAGAGAACTTTGAGAAACATTATTTTGAGCATCGTGCTTCTGGATATTGATGGCATATTCCAGAGACACGCGTGTCTTGGTGGTCCAACCACCATGTCTCAATGACGTCGTCATCTGGTGTAGGGTAGATTCAACACATATGAGACGGAAGCCTTTAATCGGGAGAAAGAGCGTTCATTATATCTATTTCATCTAAAATGCAATATTCAGATGGTCGGACTACCGCAGATCTCATTTTAAGTATTCGTACTACTTGTCGCGTATTGAGTAGCTCACAGAAGTCGTCTCTTTATGATTGCATGTAGCATCTAACGCCAGAATCCATGTTGTATATGTTCAAGCAAATCGGAGACGAAACCAGCTCACGAGACTGCTTGTATTAACCCCTTATCCATGACATTACATCCATATTCTTAAAAGCCCATGTTCTCCCTTCGTTCAATGCGACACGGGGATTTGGTCCTAGAAGGCGATCTCGGATACAAGTTCTCGTCGCTGCTCCCAAGCGCAGGCGCGGCGCTTTGATGCGTTTATTATGGCATGGCAACACATACACGTCTTGACAATGCACATCTATCATCCTATCTACATTTCGTGCGCCTTTATCAAGATAAAGACATTGCATTACTGTGCTATTCTAACATGCACCAACGTCAGACCTTTGTTGGTACCTTTGTAGCACCATCAGCACTTAGCTTTGTTTATGTCCAGTGACGCGGACCCTTGAATGCATTGAAACCACAATGGTTCCGAGGTCCGCTTATCACTATCTTAATCAGGCAAGTATCGGTATCATCAGCTTATCAAGCGGATACGAATTGATAGCTCGGCGTAAATTCGTCGAGCATCTCGGCCTGGAATGATGAGATCCAAGCGGTGTTTAATGGCGTTATCTGACGGTAAAGTTATGGCATCTGAGTTGATCCAAAGTGGAGAGCTAGAGCTAGCTCAAGGTACTCCAGACGCAAACGCGCTATGTACCTCATCCGGGCTACCGAACTTGGGAGCTTGAGGTACCTGGCGTGCATGATAAAGTGCACTGGCCAACATGTTTTGAGTCTCATGGATGTTTTGGATGGATACGAATGGTTGCCTGAATGGCTGTTGTGAGCTGGCAGTTGGGATATCATTTCGCAGACCGAATCATGACGTCTTTCACGTCGCGTATTGTCTTTCCAAGGAATCACCTCCTAGACTCAGAAATGTCACTTTTAACCCCGGGAACGGACTGGGATGGTGAGGCGCTGTCGGCGTTGGCTTGGAGCGAACAGCGCTTCAGTTTTAGTTGAGACATGGGCAGGCACGTGCCAGGGACGTCGTCTGACTCGATGGATCAGGCGGATTAGGTCAGTGGGGGCCAATCGGAGTCAGATCCCTCCCCGCATTTTGGTTTCTAGCACTGGGTAAAGAGACACCTGCTTTTGGCTGCAGGCACCGCAAACTGGAAGGTACCCGTACCTTGTTGAAGCTCAAGCTGCTTGTGTGGACCTTGATTCGACGCTATCAGTGTACTTTGATCGGCTAGACTGAGCACAGTGTCTTTGAGCTTGCGCAGCCATGATGTACTGTATTCGGATACGGCTGAGTAGCTGTAATGGATTGTCAGCCTCGAGCGTGTGCTTCTGCATGAGGACTGTATCGTGATGGACGCTGGAATCTTGGGAAGATTGTGAGTAAGAGAGAGTCTATTAACGAACTTTGCAGTGACTAAGTGTTCACGATAACTGAGATTCAGGCTCTGGATTTGAGTTCAGAAAGACATTCATGCTCCCTGTAGTGACAGCCATCCATGATCCATGACTCGAGGCGAGGCGGACAAACACGACCGGGTCATCAGCCGTCAACAAGGTAAGGCAATCATCTACCATCAGTTGATCTCGCAAACATCAAATAGCGGTAAATGAGACACGGTAGAGACTCTCAATTACTGTATGCTGGTTTCGCTTGTTATCCCTGAGGGCTTCCAGTGCTTCACGTCCATCATGACATTCCTCGGGTCCAGACGGCTGAAATCGAAGCCGGCTCGACATTGCGTTCAGTCTACTGTGCGGACGAAACCTTCATACGGTCTGTCATGATAGCTCGGAAGTACCTTGAGCACGATATGCCGTTATCGCATTGCCTCGGCGACCGTCATTGGCCTCCGAGAGCGTGCACTAGACCAAAAATGGGGGTCAGCCACTGTGTTATCGCTCATCCCAGGGATGGATGCGTCACACCCTCTTGCCCTCCCGACAGGGTACCAGAACAATTGTCCTACAAGGTTTGTAGCGTCAAAATTAAGTGAACTCAGAACGCCCTCAAAATGCGCTAAAGTGATTAAGTTATTCTAACGCACTGTCTCTCGGCGGTCAATATTTCTGATACCCTGACGCCTCCCCCAGGCCCGCTGAGGCAACACTGGAGCTGTCGCACGCAGCAGCTCGCGCTTGCTTATCTACCCCAGGTCCGCCGCCATCGCTTCTTCTTCCTTTCATCATCCCCATCATCACTCGCACCTTCCTCCAGTATCGATCTTGTCTGCTTCCATCAAGGCAGTCGGTCGAGGACATCACTTTATCCATTTGTCTTTGTCTTTGAGTCGCAGGTAGACTAGAACAACATACATTTCGAGTTTTGCGCGTATCGTCATCATCATGAAGTCCGCCCTCACTCTTTCAGTGGCCGCTGTCGCCAGCGCTGCCTCTTTCAGCGTCGGAACCATCCACGACAAGGCCGCTCCCATCCTCAGCTCCGTCGATGCTGAGACCATTCCCGACTCGTACATCGTCAAGTTCAAGGACCATGTCGACGAGAAGGCTGCTGGCAACCACCACATGTGGGTTCAGGACATTCACAACCAAGGCGAGACTGAGCGCCTGGAGCTCCGAAAGCGATCGCTTTCCTTCACAGACAAGACCTTCTCTGGCATGAAGCACACCTTTGACATCGGTGAGGCCTTCAAGGGCTACGCCGGCCACTTTGACGAGTCCATGATCGAGAAGCTCCGAAACCACCCTGACGTAAGTACCTCTTTATGCCTCACACATCATCGTAAGCTAATCATCCACAGGTCGAGTACATCGAGCGCGACACTCTTGTCCACACCATGGTCCCTGTCACAAATGACAAGGTCACCACTATGGACAAGTGCGACAGCGAGACTGAGCGACAGGCTCCCTGGGGTCTTGCCCGTATCTCCCACCGCAACACCCTCAACTTTGGTACCTTCAACAAGTACCTCTACTCCGCCGATGGTGGCGAGGGTGTCGATGCCTACATTGTTGATACTGGTACCAACGTCGAGCACGTTGACTTCGAGGGCCGTGCCCACTGGGGTGCTACCATTCCCTCTGGCGACCCCGACGAGGATGGCAATGGTCACGGTACTCACTGCTCCGGTACTGTCGCCGGTAAGAAGTACGGTGTTGCTAAGAAGGCCAATGTCTACGCTGTCAAGGTCCTCCGATCTAACGGCTCTGGATCTATGTCCGACGTTGTGAAGGGTGTCGAGTACGCTGCCACCAGCCATCTTGAGCAGAAGAAGAAGGCTAAGGACGGCAAGCGCAAGGGCTTCAAGGGCTCCGTCGCCAACATGTCTCTTGGTGGTGGAAAGACCCAGGCTCTCGATGCTGCCGTCAACGCCGCCGTCCGCACTGGTGTTCACTTTGCCGTCGCTGCTGGCAACGACAACGCTGATGCCTGCAACTACTCCCCTGCTGCTGCTTCTGAGCCCGTCACCGTCGGTGCCTCCGCTCTTGATGACAGCCGTGCTTACTTCTCCAACTACGGAAAGTGCACTGACATCTTCGCCCCCGGTCTGAACATTCAGTCCACCTGGAAGGGCAGCAAGCACGCCGTCAACACCATCTCCGGTACCTCTATGGCCTCTCCCCATATCGCCGGTCTCCTTGCCTACTACCTTTCCCTCCAGCCCGCTGAGGACTCCGAGTACGCTCTTGCTTCCATCACTCCCAAGAAGCTCAAGGAGAACCTCATCTCCGTCGCTACTGAGAACGCTCTCTCCGACATTCCCTCCGACACCCCCAACCTGCTCGCCTGGAACGGTGGTGGCTGCAGCGACTACAAGCAGATTGTTGAGGCTGGTGGCTACAAGGTCAACAGCGCTGCTCCCTCTTCTCGCGTCGAGGAGATCAAGCACGCCGTCGAGCAGGAGGTCGAGGTTGTCTCTGACAAGCTGACCACTGGTGCTAAGCAGCTTGGCTCCAAGGCCGAGAAGTTCTCCAAGAAGATCCACGAGCTCGTCGATGAGGAGCTCGAGCAGTTCATCAAGGAGCTTAACCTGTAAGATCTATAATCTTCTCATGTGGTGCACTGGTTACGCATTGTTTTAGTTGGGATTACGGATTGGCATGGGTTATGTTTTAAATTGGGTACATGATATTGATGGGGGCGCTTGCTCTCTTTGATGACCAGTTGTCATCGCGCGCTATTGCATGGGTTAGGTCCATGAGAGTGGGCTGCATTTAGCTTTGCTCGCATTATTACAATAAATCTCCTTATTCAAGTGCATCCTGTTCCTTTTGTTGCCTCTGTGACGTCTGATTAGCTGCGTTCTGCCTCATCGCTACCTTTGATTGCCCAGTCACCCCAGCGTTGGGGTATTTTTAGTAAACATGGGCCGCTGAGCCCAAAAGACGGATTTAGACAATTTTAGACAATCTTTGGCAGCTAGGACTTGTGGCTAAGCTGTCTCATTTGGGCGCTGTCTCAAGACTGCTTCGCAGTTGTCTGGAGCAGGTGTGCTCTTGCTGTTTTGCTGACTTGCGAATACTTCCTTCCACTTCATCAACAGCCATTCCTTCCTCCCAAGAAATGACTGCTGCAAGTGCTAGTTCACTTCAATCGTCGCTGCCATGTCTTCCTGCATTTTCTACCTGGTGTCATCACCAGCTGGACAATCCATCATTCTGTTGCGCCCCGAGTCTTTATCACTACTCAGTTCTTATCCTCACAATTACCGTTTCAATCATCCATGAGAGATGCTCCGGCGCAATAGCTCTCGAAAAACGAACCGTCGCCCATTGAGCCGAAGCAAATCTACCAACTCCGTTGTTCGCCGACCCATCCATGCGTTTGAGTCTATGGACCCCGCCAAAGCTGCAAGGGATGCAAACATAGCTGCAGTATTGTCATATCAACGAGCCCAAGACCGGCCGAGAAGTGAGGGGATGAGTTTACCGCACGATCCAGCAAGTTTCTATCACGACAGGAGTGATGGCACCAGCAGTGTCATAAGACACAGTTTTCAGCGGACTGACAGTGCCATGAGCCGAAATGGCACTTCAGACATTTCTCGAAGACGAAGTGTCCGGTTCACTGCTCCTTCAGCTGCACCTCGCCGAAATATAGCGTCAAGAGCCAATGGGGGTCGAGACTCACCCACAAAAGCAACTTCAAAATTCTCCCTTACAGAACGGTACCTGGAAACGCTGCAGCCACCCGACGCGTGCTACAACCCTCAAGACGATGTTGACTCAATTTCTTCCCTATACAAAAAAGTTAGAAAGTCTCGCTCCATGATGACTTCTTCAAACCTCGCTACTGGAGGCGTTTCTACAAGAGATTGGTCCGCCAGCAATGATATGCGTCCACGTTCTTCACCATTACCGCCCAAGAACAATGAGAACGACCCGCCGAAAAATGTGAGGCCGCAAACGTCTGCACTCAGAGCCGTCGCATCAATGAGTTTTCTCAAAAGTCGTCGAAAAATGGCCGCTTCTCAAGCCAGCGACCGTGTCGAAGACAATGATGCCGCACTTCGACTTGCCAGAGAGAGGTTTCGCCAGATACAAGAGGAAGAAGAAAGGAAAAAACAACACTCTGCTTTACTGAGACCCAAGACAAGGGAGAGTGAAACTTCCACAGTCATGCGCAAATCTCTCCGAAACAGCAGCAACAATTCCACCGCAGTCGCTTCAACGTTTTCTACCAACAGCGCCTCTGTCCCAAAACAACATGGGATCCGAAATACGGCGCGCAAAGTTTCGCATGGCTTGAGATCAAAGCTACGAGGCCTTTTTGGCAAAGGAAAGAGCGAGGATTCTGAACAAGAGCGGTATGAACAATGTGTGGTAGACAAGGACTCTGATGGCGAGAGCTGTCTGCATGCTGGGGATACTGATGCCGACGAGGAGGCCTCTATGTTTCGGGTTACCTCGCATATTCCCTCATTGCATGATGTACCTTCGAACCAACAACTCAGGTCTCGTAAAGGTAGCGTGGAGAGCTTCGCGGACGTTGATCACTGTGTCTCTGACGACAGGTCTCGTGTCACCAGTTGGACAAACTCGATGACAAACACAGTAACGAGTGAAGGAACCCTTGGAGACAGGGAAAGACAGCGTCTTTCTGTGATCAGAGAGAATGGCACGCACGTCGCTTCACCCCTTCATTCGACGGAGCCTCTGCAGCAACAGACGCGGGACATGATAGCAGAAATGTCGATTGACAGTGAGCGCGTTTACTCTGCTCTGATCGAACGACTCGGACAAAACGAGACATCGGAGCGAATTGAAACTGGGTCTATCGCGACCACGGAAAACGACTTTGAGAAGAATAGAGAACTTTGCGAGTCTATGAACAAGCAATGGCCTCATTCCACCATTCGGTGCGTTCGACCCGACGACGACATCGCTAGTAGCCATGGACGTCAGTCCTCGACGTCGAGCTCGGTCACAGAAGTCCCGGACAAAGACATAGACCACGCAGCCGAGACCGTCGCTGCACCTACACCCAGGCACAAAATTCCCTGGGATTGGAGCGACGATAATGCTGAAACCGAGCATACCAGTGTGCTACTCAATGGACTTGAATCACACAAGACGATCAGTCAAAGAAGTTCTGCATTTTTTGCCAGCCCTGAGTGTCACTCATTTCGAGAGCCCAGCCCCTACCGCCGTGCGTTACGGGAGATGAACTCTTCTGATGAGATGGATGGAGGTCTGCCGGGATCTCAGTACCTTCACTCCTTGTCGACTCTGAACCTGCCGACCCGTCAAGACAGAAACCAGAGTTCGGAGAAAGACTACCACGCGGCAGACGTCGAGAGCGTTTATTCCCTTTCAGCTGATGATGCCACCCCATTGCCTACACCTCGCGAGGCTAACCTCTTGGAACCATCTCCGGGTCGCAGGTACACCCGCAATCAGTCCCCCGACATTCCAATCTATGTGTCAGCTCACGAACACCAACGCGACACGTCGACAGCCAGCTCGGTGGAATGGAAGACCTGGCTGAGCTCCAAAGTGTCCAAGCTCGAAGGGCCCTCGACTCCTAGACGCCAGCAAGACAACGGTGTCCTGCCACTACTCGGTCATGTCAGAGAAGGGGCTTCGATGGGGTCTACTCCTGAACTGCGTACATCGACAAATAAGCGTCCGTTGAGCCGTACGCCTCTGGGCAGTGTCAAGGGAAACACTCAAGCCTTCCCCGACAGTCCAACAAGATCGTCACGTCAGATCATCAGTGGGTATGACGAAAACTCGGCACCAAATCATAACGGGAACACGAGCGACAAAGAAACAACCCCCTCCATACCACGCCGAAGCACCTTGAGAACAGTGCCTTCAATGCCAAGTGTCGCCCCACAAGGAAATTTGATTGAGACTGGTCCCGGAAAGGAAATGCAACGAATGAAGTCTTTGAACGCGATAGGCTATCTGAATTCAACGCCGGAGGGCCTGTTCACGAAGCGACGGTCTCAGCCTCGTGTTGCTGGGTGGCAAGCGTCTCCAACTAGGTCGAGTCCTGGTGTTGGCGCCCGAGCGAATGCCATAACAACGGGCTCACCCGGTCCGGGACGACTTAGATAGGGTTACCCGTCGACCAGGTCACGAGCAATGCTGGAGAAGCCGGGAGAAGCGACAAGAGATGTAGAGCAGAGAGCTCAAGTAATGGGTAGCAAGACGATGGTGGACATGTTTCTGAGCAGCCGGCGTAATCGAGATGATGGAAACAGTGGACTGGGGAGTTCCCCAGCGGCGTTCCTATGATACATGGTAGCATGGATTGGAGTCTTGCATCAATATCGGAGTCATGTTTAGTACGAGTACATGAAGCCATGGCCGACAAGATCACAATAGACTTGTATATAAATTAGCAAAAAGGAAAGGCCATCCGGGACTATATTCCCATTAATACATAATACTATCATAACACATTGCATATGAACAGACTGTGCGTGGGTGAAATGGTTAGTTGGTGTCACTGTGATGTGCCTGTTAGGTGGGTGTTAGAAGAAATGTCCTCTAAAATTCAGGCTACAAAAATAAAGCAGCCTAAATGCTAGCCTGAGATAGCATAAGGTGATCAAATTATTTCGTCTCTTATTCTCTCGGGGGCCAATTCTTATGACGCCCTAAGGCCTGTGCCGAACCTTGCAGTCAATCACGTCAACGCAGCGAGGATGGTCAAGGAAACGCGCTGATTATTACTATTCTACTTAATTAATACCCTACTTCCGATTGAGAGGGCTTACATGTACTTCCCAATATTTAGCATATTCCTTAGGAAAACTCTTCTCCCTCTCTTCACTAACCCACTTCCCATACTCCTCATGCGTAACCGCCTCATCAAGCACACCATCCTTCTTACTAGTCCTTGTATAATCCAGGAAGTCCAGCGTCACCTTGACATACTCGCCCAAAGCCTTGCGCACGTCGGCAGTAGCACCCGTAGCAAAGTTCAGCAGCAGTGGTTGAAGAAGCGGCGCATCCGTCACGCTGGGATGCGCTGTTCCAACGCTCGTTAGGAACCATGCTGCGCCGACTTTGTCCCGTACGCCCCGGACCAGATCGGCGACGGTGTCGAAGTGCGGGCGGCCGAAGAAGACGCTGTGTTTTTTGGACCAGGAGTTGGAGTGCACGACGAGCAGAGGGACGGGGATCTCGGTGTTGAGTTGTCCGCTGGACTTGCCGGGGTCGAGAGCGATGCCGCCGATGGCGGGGTTTGTGGATGTTGTGTTTGCGGTCTTGAGAGCCTGGAGCGCGCCTGTTGCGCCGTAGGAGTGGCCGTTGATGGTGAGGTGATTGAAGTCGAGACGGTTGGACCACGCATCTAGCGTCTTACCCTCGCGACGAGAGCTCGAGGTGAAGATCTCGGAACCTTTGCCGGAATTGATGTCTTGCAGAACGCGGATTGTCTGCAGGATCTCTTCAGTGCGCACGGCGAGTTGCTCTTTCTTGAGAATGGTATCGTTCATAGGCGGATCAGAGACAAGATCCTTCTGCTTGAGCAAAAAGACAGGTCTATCCTTCTCACCCTTGATCTGAACCATGGTCCCAGGACAACTTCCATCGCGATGCTCAAGCGCAGCGATGACATGCCCGCGACTAGCCAGTTCACCAAGATAATGAGTGTAATCCGTTCTCGAACTCACAGCACCATGCGAAAAGACCATAACAGGGAACTTGGACGTATCATCCAGAAGAGGGACGTCGACCTGCGCTGGGATCTTGATACTGCCGACAAATAACCATAGCGCAAACGTAAAGATCGGTCTGATGAGGAAATTGTTCACGCCTGCTGCGCGCGCGTAGCCTTCTGCTGTAAGACCCATGGGTTTCGGAACCCAGGGATGTAACGCAACATTACTCTTTGCGCCTTTGATGGATGGATAATAAACCGTAAAAAGCACGCTTTCTACCTCGAATGCGTATTTCCCATTTTCTTTAAGCGTGGTGTCCGAAATGCGCTTCGGCTTAGGAAGTGGGATCTCGAGATCTATGGCTCCGACGTCATGAGGTCCAGAGTAAGACGGTAGTCGTGAAGAAAAGAAGGGCTGCCACGTAATAAAGCAATAAAGCACATAAAGGCCTATAGTAGAAAAAGTAACGTAGCGCCATGTAAAACGCGGTCTAAGCGAATGTACGAAGCGCTGAAAATAATGTGACGATGTTATGCGCGAGAGGTATGTTGATGGTCTGGGGTCCAGCCAGCGCGGCTTAGGCTGTGGCGCGGACATTGTGAGAGGGAGATCAGGATCGGAGTCCTGGTCTGGGATTGGGGAGAGGGGATTGAGTTCTAAGTCGATGGAATTTTGCGATCGTGGCATGTTATGAATGAGAGTAAATGGTATAAACTTTGGGGGTAAAGCATTAGTGATGGGGAGATTGATGATGTCGTTGATGGGTTGAGGCTTGATTCTGGAGTGGCCATGATGACGCAAGCGGGTCTTGGTACTGGGTGCTTATTCCCGACGGGTATTATTCATCAACACCAGATCCTCATGGTGTACTAAAATTGATGAGTGTAGGGCAGACAGTAGTGTATGCCACCTGTGATACCGGAAACAGTCCCCCCTTCTTAAGGGGACGTCAAAGAGCCGTTGCATTATTCAATGTAGAGTATCTGAATCTCGTCATGGTGTTCTCGCTTATTCTAGTATCTGACTGGACACTAAATTAGTGGTGATGCTTATTCACGGCTGAATTAAACCACCTCGCTACTGAGAACTGACTGTCTCATCTGCAGCAGAACGAGTGAACTGAACTTGCTCAGCTACTGCCGACTACTCTTCAGTATTGCTTTTCAGATATAAAAGGGCCGAATGCGGTTTGAAGCGGGGAGGGATGGGTAGACGAGTATCATCAAGACTGACAAAGTTGAAGTTGTCAATTGACATCCGGCACATTCATCTGGAATGGAACTTATTCGGCATACCAAAAGCCGGTGCCTCTCAACGCCCGTGATGTAATTGAACCCGAGTCTATGGATCGGCAGTCTACCTGAGAAGGCTGAGATCTCTCAACTTCCGTCTTGACTCACAAATCGATGGCACTAAACTCATCGGTTACTCTCCCGAGAACAAGGCTTGTTCCCCACGGGGGAGTCAAACAGACAAAGCCATTGGTAGACGAGTTCGTCGGAACCGACCGACCGAATTCCGTACTGCACCTATTGGAGTTTAACCAAGCTTGCAAGATTAGTGAACCGACCCAGCACTCTGGGAATCTATTCCTGGCGTTCCTGAGCTACCGGTACTTTGGTGAGCGAGCCTTTCCTCAACGGTGTCTTTCCCCGGATGGCATGGAAGGTTAAAGCCTCTGATCAAGAGATAAGATCTCTTCTCCGCGGGGTGATTTCCCAGATTTCTCACAGTGAGTAACATGTCGGGAAACATCGAGGTTTGCTATTGGATGGGAGTGTTTGAATTGCCTTGCTGAGTATAGTGCGGCTGGACATCAAGGTGTGCCTCGCAGCTTGAATCATTGTGACGTGAGCGGGACAGAATACCTTTTCCTTCCAAAACCTTTCGATTTTGCTTCTAGTTGAATGCTAAAAAGTCTGGCTTTGCGCCGTGGCTTGCGTTGATATCGTGATGGTGTGGTGATGTCGGAGCGACAAGTACCGCCATTGACAAATGAATTGGTGTATGTATGTAGGTACCAACCCCTATTAACCCCTTTCTAGGCAACAAAAAGCAAGAATATCACATTTAATAACCAACCTCTTGAAGTATTTCAACCAACCACGGCATCATTTGTCAACCCCCGAGCCATTGTCGTGGTGTGTGGCGTCCATCTTAGTGCTTCAATCTGCTAATCCCGGGGGTTCTAGATCACCAACCCACTAGCGCCCACAGCCCCTGCCTGCGCATTTCTGGTCATGTATAGCGTAAACTCTATCACAGCATGTAGGAAACCGTCGACGATGGTGAAAAGAACAAGATGAATATAAGAAAGAAATCGAATCCGCTCCGCCCCGCCCGAAACAGTAAGAGAGCGAGTGTTTTCAGTTTGTTTTCTCGTGTTTTTTCCTATCCAAGATGTCGCTTGCCAAGAGAAACAACGGTAAGTTTCATTCAGCCTTATGAGGATGGGATGCATGTATACTGATGCTCGGAAATAGGTTGCTACGAGTGCTGTAAAAGGCGTCTCAAGTGTGACAAGACAGAACCAGCATGTCTCAAGTGTCAGAAAAAGGGCATTTCTTGTTCTGGACAGGGTTTGCGGTGTAGGTTTAGCAGCCACATGGCTACTACTCCAGCCACTTTGACGTTGAACCTCACATCTACCTCCCCCACCAGTCCTAATCAGCCCGAGAAGTCTTTCAGATGGGTTGAAGCTGGACAACGCGTTAGAAAACAACGTGTTCGAAAAGATCAGGGCAGAAGTTCAAATTCCCCTGATTCGCATTGTACGGATTCTGGATCTTCTGATGATGCCGCTTCGCCGACGGAGGATTCGTTTGAGGGTGCTGTTGTGCCGTATGCGTATCGGATGAAGATTAATCCTGCGCTCAGTTCTGTGGCTAGTGCGCAGACGAGAAAGATGTTTAGTCACTGTATGTTCCCATATCTTCTCAAATGTCAGTCTACTTACGTGGTTTAGTTTCTGAGATAATAGCAGGACACATGGTTGTTCTCGACTCAAACAGCAATGGATACAGAGATGTCATCCTCCCCCTGGCATGTCACGACGATAACCTCGCACAAGCTGTCTCTGTTGTGTCGGCATTTCATCTGGGGCAGAAAGATCCCAAGTTACAACACATCGCCGAAACAGGGCATCAAGCGATCGTGCAGAAATTACGGCGGGATTCGCTACAGCTTAGTCCAGAACAACTCTTCAATCCGTATATCCTAGCGACGATATTGGTTCTTCTCGTTGGGGAGACGATTACGGGAGCGGATAATTATACCTATCTTCTCGAGATGTTGAATTGTCTTACTTCGTATCCGGATTGGATTACTATGTTGCCGCCTAGTCTGAAAGAATTCTTTCTTCAGCAAGTCAAGATGTAAGTCACACACTCTAAGAAGTATCGATGCCGATGACTAACATGGACCAGGTTCCAACTCTTTGGTGTACCTCTAGCCAACGAATCCAAAGGCCTTCAAATCCTAAACGGGCCCGAAGCATACCTCGACTTCCTCTCATGTCCCGACATATACCCCGACTCCGAGCACTTCCCCAACATCATGACAATACGCTCCGCCATTTTTGACGCATGCAGCATCTACCGCCGGCGCGCCGAGTCCTCCCTCTCCGACTCAGAATCCATCCACCTCCTCGAACAACTCCGTCAAAAAGTGCTCAACATCGAAGCTTCCACCAAGGGAGCACACGCGCTAGTGTGGACGTACTTTATCGCGGCTGCTGAAAGTATACTGCCAGAGCATAGAGAGTTCTTTTCGGGGAGACTGGCGGACTTGTACTCTGTTACGAATTTTGGGAGTATTCCTGTTGCTGTTAGGGCGCTGAAGACGATTTGGGGGATGCAGGGGACGAGGAGGTGGACTGAGATTGTTAGTAGCGAGACTCCGATTTTGATTATGTAGACTTTTAGCGGGTTATGGACGGTATACCTTGGGATATATGGTTTTGAGCAACAAGAAGATTATAGAATTTTATACATGTGTGATACCCAATATTCTACAGCCAGGTTGCAACATGATATGTTTTGGTTTCAAGACATTAGTTGGCATCAGTACCTGAAATCAACAAAGAACTTTCTCTGAATCATATATAAACCCATTGCATTGCACTTCTGAGTCGCGACGAGGTTGAAGTACTTTGATCGGCACGCCTCGATTGATGGACAGGCGAAAGAAACTCAAATAAGGCTACAGTACCCGCCAGCTACAGTGCGCAGTGAACTCTATCTACTTTAGGTAGCCATATCTAAAATACAACTACAGTACACCGCCTTCAATCGTCACTATCACCTGATCAGACCCCATCTCGTATTCTGTCATAAAATAGTCATAGAACAACACATGCTGTACAGCATACAGCCCGCCTGTCATACGTGGTCACCCGTTCACCAATGGGAGCCTTCGGACATGCCATCGCTGTAGTGAGCAAAACCGTCCAATAGGAACCCTAGGACCACACCGAGTTCATCCATCACATCGACGATCACCAGCGCCAAGAAGATGCGGACTCCAGATCTGGTGACACATGCACTTTCGATCGTGTAGTGTGGTGTACCATGAACGATTGGATGGTTCGTAAGATGTGCGTTGAAGTGAGGAGAGTGAGAAGAGCAAATGAATTCATTACAAGTCTATGTTGCTGTCTGTACTTGTATCATCTAATAATGCATGTAAGTTGCATTCCATCCCAGTCTGAGGTATCATATATTGTATCCCAAATTCCAAGTCCAAGTCCAAATCATCGATCCAGCGATCTCAGTCCCACCCGACATCAGATTAAATTAACGGGGGCGGGTTCGTTCCCTACTGTCGGGACCGCCACTGTGACATCCACTGCTCAGCACCAGGCTGAAACCTGTGTCTCCTCCAACATGACATTCCGAGTACCATCTTCCTTTCTTGACAAGAATATCGTGAAATTGAAAACATGTCGTGTTGTTGTTAATTGTGATATGTTTGTTAAGCTGAACATTTGAGAGTCTGTTTCTCTTCAGCCTTTGAATCCATATTTGATGAATTCTGTTGCCATTTGGGGCATTTCTTGTGGCGGTCGAGGAGTGATTGTATTGTTTGTATCTCACTAGTCAAATAGCGGATTTGGCATTGGAGTTCTTCGTTTGCTGCTTCATAGTCTTGACCACTGGTGGATGTTGTATGATCTGAGTCGTCCATGATAGCTGCCATATTGAATAGAGTGTATAACAAATGAAAATTGGATTGTTGGTCAGTGAATGATATATATAGATTGAGTGGTGAGAAAAGAGAAAAGAAGAAGAGGGCATCTAGGACGACACCTGGCAGGCTATTAATATTACTAAACACAGATATCAAATACTCATTAATATCTCTCACATCCCAATCCTAAAAATAAAAGACCGCAGTCTAGAATCGGTTGCCTCCGGCTGTTTTGACTTGTCGTCTCACCGAAAGAGTGGCATAAGAATTGTGTCATAAAGAGGTAATCCTGCCCCATATACGGCCCCCTGATCATTTTAGTCAGCCCCGCCATTGGTGTAAGACTGTTCTTTCCCTTCTAAAATTCCTGGTTTTCTTTAGTGAATTCCAGGGTCTGACCGATGTCCATCGGCCGAGAGTCATGGTCAGCGGTACTTGAATCATACCATTTTATTCTGGTTGGTTTGTTACACCTCGATCTTGAAACGCAAGTCATGCATGACTCCATCGAAGTCTTCTAGCCTTGTACTGTACTGTACTGTGTTGTGCTGTTCACATCCATCCAACCCTCTTAAAGACAAATGTCGCACCACTAGCCAATGCAGTAGCGCCGGTAAATACAATCAGCGAACCATATCCCGTTCCGTAACCGCCGGCTGCTTGGCCCTGCCATGGCGTACCCTTAATTAACGCACCGCTCAGTGGTCCTGATACGATATTCCCTACTCCCCGACCTGCGCAGAGAACGCCTAGTACCATTGCTGGATCAAATGATGTTCCGCTGGTGCTGCTTCTGTCGGGGGCCTCGGAAACCATGTGCATGATGCCTGTCCACGCCGTTGTATATGATCCTGCAAATACTCCATATGTTATGCAGAATAAGTATAGTACTGGAAGGTTTGTAGAGAAGCCCCAGAGAAGAAATGTGCTGAGAGCTGTTCCGATGGCTGATATCATGAAACAGTTCGTCACGTGTAGACGATCTGTGAGAGCACCCATAACGACGCAGCCAAAGACCGAAGAGACATTAATTAACAAAACCGTCAGCGCCGAGGGAAACGTTCCAGCGCCCAGGGCAGTTCTTGCATAAGAGGGAAGATAAATCCCTGGTAGGAAAAAACCGAGTGCTTGAATAACATTCGCAAGTTGATGAAGCATAAAGTTCTTCCGCAGCGCAAAGCCTAGCTTGAGCGGATTGATATGTCTGGTCGCAGAGTGCGGAAGACGAGGTTTGATAAAGTACGCCAGCGGTAAGGTCAAGATAAACAACGAAAGAGACCATATTCTCAACGTTGTGCGGAAGCCATATTCATGGAGGAATTTCTCAAAGATGAGCGGTAAAGCGAAGCCTGCGAGACCGGTTCCAGACCACATGACTCCATACGCAAGACCTTTTCTCCTTGCGAACCACTGGTCCAGATATAGAAGACAAGGGCAGTAGGAGATGGAACCACCGATAGCGTATAATATTCCTTGGGTAAGGATGAGATGTGTGGTGTTTTGTGAGAAGGAACTGAGTGCGAGGGCGATGCACATTATGAAGAGGCCTATTATGGGAGAATGGCGGCTTTGGGAGGGATAGAGACGTTGAAGAGTCATCATAACGGGAAGACCGAGATATAATATTCCCTGGAAATGGTGAGCATCGATTGATATGTTAAGTACGGGTCAGAAGAATTAGCCGCCGAGAGCATAAGGGACGAAATAATTTAGCCATCTTATGCAAGCTTGGGCTAGTAATTAGACCAGTTTATTTCTCTGTCCTAAGTCTTAGAGCATAATTGTTCTGACACCCAACTGGGGACGTACCATTGCACATGTACCGATTGCCGCGATGGACGATGACCCTTCAAACGGACCACTGGTACTATAATAATCCTGAAAAACACCAAAGGCAAATGGAAAGCCTGAACAGTCAGTTTATGTGCGAACAAACATATAGATAAACTAACCCCAGATTAGAGCCTCAACCATGAATGCAGCTGCCAAGAATAACCAGGCATCTTTACCAGTATCCACCGGTGGTAAAGAGGGAAACTCGGTGGTGCCTGTGAGATCGAGGTCTGAAGATGGACCTTCTTCGTGGGCGATATCGCGGCGTAATTCAATTGATGTTTGACTCATTGTATTTATATACTTGAGCTGATGTAGTCTACAGTATAATATGTTTGGGGATTATCTCGTTTTTATTCTGACATGTCTTGTCAGTTGCGCCCTTGGTTTGACATCGGAGAGCTTTGCCGAGTGGCGTATTTGTATTGTCGATGTAGGAATGACTTCATCACAAAATGAACATTTTTCTTTATGGAGGGGCCTTTTAGTGTTCGGTGTTTCAACAATAAGGTTGTCGTCTTCTAGACGTGTCAAATCTCAATAGGCTCATTAAACGTTGTCCACAGCAACTGAACTTTAACCATCGCCAACACAACCGCACGGAAGTCTGTAGTGTTCATGGATCTTTATACCCCTACTGTTGCGTTATTTCATAACGCTGAACCTGGGTGGAGGAAGTCTAAGAAAAAAAGCCAGAGGAATGCCTGTATGTATGTACTGGGCAACGGAAGAATCATCATCTATGGCTTAGATGTCAAAGTAAACTGATCTAACCATTAGTCTGAACTGGCATGAATTATCTAAGCTATTTAATCTCTTATGCTTTACCCAGATAATCCTTTTAAGCATGTCGTGAACTTTATCGGGGAGAAGGTTCATGTGATGTATGTGGTCCGCGAGGTATATAAATCCTGGCCACCTCAAATTAAATCGTCACTTCCACCATCTCATATCGATCTTTCGTTTCTACTCACCAATATGGGCTTGCCGCAAAACTCCTCGGGCCTTGACCACCCGGTCCCCAATTTGAACCAGCTCAGCTTGCGTATCGATCATGCTAACAAGATCTGTTCCAGAATACAGTTCATGTATTCTGAGTTCAGAATGCGGGCTGAATACCTGGTCCTCCTTCTAGTTGCAGACCTGGTACAATTTGATGAGGATGAAGGTTCACTATCGATAAAATGCAATGTGATTCCGACCCTGAAAAGTAAATTGGAGGGTGCTTCCCCATTTTGCAAGCATTGTAAGAGAACCCAACTGTTGTTTGTGCAATATTAGCTAACCATGGATACAGATATGCATCATCTTGACACCAAAAACCTAGACAGTGCAACTTGGGCACACGCCGTGTTTAAACCGCCGGTACCACAACCAAAAATGTCTGATGAAGATGACCGAAACGCAGACTGGCCGACGATCGCGCGATCGATATACTGGGATAGCCGGTTTGGAACCGACCCAGATCTCCCGACTATCGCTGAGGCCAAGCCGGAGGAGATCAGCAAGGTCTGCTCGCGGGATAAGGGCAGGTGTATGGTAACACAGTCTCCAGAAGTCAAGTACTTCTGGTTCTTCCCATTTACATGGAACAACAGCCCGCCAAACAACAATGCAACGGGCAACCTTGAGGGCGCAAGCGTGGACTTGGCCGACGTCGACATGTTAGATGGCGGCCTCCTCATTGCGGCCGAGATTGGCAAGACTCACAAGTCATGGAACATCATGTGTATCGACAGAGTTCTGTACGACTTCGTCGTACGCGGTTGGGGTGGGTTCAGGTTCGAAGAGGCCGGCCGACCTAACGATAAAGGCGTTGTCAAAGTGAAACTGAGGTTTTACTGGATGCCCCAGATGACCGGACGCTTCAACCGAGAAAGTACCAACGACAAGGAGATGATGGATATCGCGAACGAGTTTAACGCTTTTGTTCGCGCAGGCTGTCCCGCACCACCTACCTACCCCAAGGGTGCGGACTTTAAAGTACCTAAGTCCGGACAACTTTTTGCCGTGGAGAGGGATGCGAGTGATGTGGAAAGGTTTACGTCTGTGGTTAAGATACACTGGGCATGTGTGGTTTATACAGCTCTTTGCGGTGGCGCCGGTCGCCCTCAGTTTATGACTGGTATGGATCAGAGCTACGGGCATCTAGAACCTAGGGATGAGCAATTTGCACAACAGAAGGCCGAGCTAGAGGAGAAGAATTTGGTTGCCCAGATGGCGTGGAAGAAATACTACCAGCCATCCGACGATTCGGGACATGGCGGCAGTGATCCCAGATCTTCAGGCGACACCCTCTAGTACACTCGCTTTTCCTCTGGTTATTTGAGTCAAGACTGTGTTTACTCTCAACATATCTAGAATCTCAAACCTATAATTCGAAAGTCCCTCGTCGCTATGAATAAAGTGGATGGCCCGCTACAAGTAGTAATGCAAGACTTAGGTAAGTAATAAAAGGATTGCCTAAGTCTTAGTGAACTAAGAGATGAAGCATTATAAATGCTAGTCTAAGATATCATAAAATCCACATCCTTAGGCTAGCTTAGACGAGTGTTTAGGATATTTTATTTCTGTAGCCTAAGCCTTAGAGGATAATTCTTCCAACACCCACTTGACCGCCCTCCAGCCGATGAGAAGATGGTTGGAGTCCCTCAACTGAGATCGTGTGACCGGTCCCCTGGAGCCTTTGAGGTCTCTGCAGCTTGGTGCAGCGCGAATTCATTGTCCCTAGGCTGCAAGGACCCATCGCTCTGATTCATACCAGTCAGGTACTGAGGTCGCCCGGTACCACCGCAAAGAGCTAAATATACTACGCAAGCCCAGTGCACCTTGACTGCAGACTTGAGCTTTTCTGCGTCTTCCCTTATCATCGGTAGGTAGACTTTATCGCCGGATCGGGGTACTGGATCCTGCTTCGGATAAAAAGAAGGTTCTTTGCAGCCTTGGGAAACAAAGTCGTTGAAGCTTCTTGCGATATCCTCCAGGTCAGTGGCGTCAGTCACCTCGTTGAATCGTGCTTTGGACAACTGGGGCATCCAGTAAAATACCAAAACCACTTGGACTCTTCCACCGAGTTGACCGCCATCACCATCGCCCTCGATTGGGATGGTCTCGTGGTACTTGAACCCACACCAGCCGCGTCTGAGACTACTGTATAAATCTGGGCTAACACAAACCAGGTTCCATGCTTTGTGAGATTTGCCAAGCTCATACGCGCTGAGAATGTCATCCAAAAGGTCAACATCAGTCATAGCTAGGCATACTTCTTCAAGGTTCCTGTGGCGTTGTTATTTTCCACACTGTTGTTCCATCCGATCGGGATAAAAGGGAAAACTTTGGCTCCTGTTTGATGCGTGACCACGCAGGAGCTTTGATCACGCTCCAGACACTTGCGGACCTCGTCCGGATCAAGTGAGACTGTTTCGAGTTTCGGATCAGTGCGAAAGCGCTGGGCGTAGTAAATTGTCTGGGAAAATGTCTCCCATTCTGCATCTTGGTAGTCTTCAACAGTCAAGTTAGGGCGGTAAATAGGTGCTCGATATAGGGCATGCTCCCATACATCCGCCGGTTGGTAGGGTAGAAGGTGATGCATCCAGTCTGTAAGCAGGGTTAGCTGATACTGTCAGGTGGGTGTCAGAATTGGAGTTTAGATGATGTTACGTACAATGCTTGGCCAAAGGGGACGCCTCCTCCAATTGTCTTTTCAGGCTTGGCGGAGGCTTATTGGTTGATAGTGAACCGTGTTTTTCGAAATGCTCTGGGTCCGCAATCAGAAGGAGGGCATGCTGTTCCATGCGCATCGTAAAGTCGGGCCACAGGAACTGTATCTCGCCCTGGATACGCCGACCGTAGCTGATGCGGGGGCCAAGTTCATTGAGACCAGGGATCGGATGGGGTATTTCCTGATCGACCGGCTTGCGCTCTGACTGACTGGGAGATGCCATTTTTTACCGTGAGTAGGATATGGGATGGTTTGTAAAGATGAAAAAGTAGAACAAGGTCTGTCGTTGGTTGCCCAGTGCTCTTGGCAGGAGATGGAATTTATATAACTATAAATTACAATTTTGTAGCGGGGAAAAGTGCACCTTTGAGAGTATAATGACAAGGTTCATATGTGGTAAAGTTACTCTGAAAAGCACCTCAACTCTGTGTTGTCAACAAGGGTGAAGGGGGCAGCACGTCTGCTGGTTGATTTGGAACCAGCTCAACTTTCCTTCCATCAAGTCTTATGTATCGTAGCTTATATCAGAGTCTAGACTATTTAAGTATACTCACTTTTCTATTACTTATTTAAGTTAAGATTGTGTTTATTTCTCAACATATCTCACGTCTCAAAACTAACATTCGACCGTGTCCCGTTTCACATCGACATTATTACTGCTCGGTAGGATAAGTGGGACATTATCTACCTCTGGAACAGCAGTGATAACCGAGTCATCTGTGGGCAAAGGAGTAATAATTCCCCTGTGGAAAGTGTAAATAGCTTCACAAACCTTATCTGATCTCAGTAACACCCACATTGGCTGTAATGCTAAAGCCTGAAATAGCCTGAGAGGTGAAATAATTGAGGCAACTTCTGCAGTTTAGACAAGCATTGGGAGATCTTCAGATGTAAGAACAATATTGACCTAAATAACTACCTAAGGATAACACCTTCATACTCAAAAGGGTAGCTCGTGGCATAGATAAACCAACATACACAAAACCCATGACCCAATGAGCGGACTAAGGTAAAGGGGCCAGGAAAAGTGAGAACCAACATACATCAAACTCGTGACCCAAGGAGAGAACCAAAACCAAGGTACCAAGACAAGAGACATCCGCGATACAAAAAGATCAACACACAGAACTGCGCCCAATGCAAGAGTGTCTGTTCCGTGGCCCGTGGGTAACTGACTCGGGACTAGGCACCTCGCGCGAAATCGGCCTCGCTTTCGGTTGTCCTACCTGTCGACTCGGTACCATACTCTGACCGACCCGGCCGTTTCCAGGTCATATCTTCCACCCTGTGGTTTCTTTCGACCTGGTCTCTCACCGCCATGAACTCCTTATCCCAGGCCTTCACAGATCCATCGCGCTGATCCATGCCAGTCAGGAATTGAGAGCGCCCAGCACCGCCACAGAGAGCTGTATATAGGACACAATTCCAGTGTACCTTGATGGCAGCTATAGTCTTTGGCACATCTGCTTCTTCTCTCTTCAGCTTGACAACATCGCCAGAGTCAGGTGATACTTCAGAGTCGCTGGGATAGACAGGTGGCGGGGGACATTTGGCTTCAAAAAATAGATTGAACTCTTCTAAGAGAGCGTACACCTCGGCGGTGCCATTGGCCATTTTGTTGAATCGTGGTTCCAGCTGAGGCATCCAGTAAAATCGACAAACCACATCGACTTTCTTGTCGTTGCGTGGCTCGGTCTTCTCATACTTCAACGCGCACCAGCCGTCTGAGAGGACTCGAAACAGATCGGCGTGAACGCAAATCATATTCCATGCTTTATGAGTCATGCCAAGCGCATTGGGGCTGACGACATTATCCAAAAGGTCGACGTCGGTTAAGATCCGACCTGATGGTGATAGATTGCCCGTGGCGTTACTGTTGTCCACGGTGTTGTTCCATCCGGGCGGAATAAAGGAGAAAATGTAGGGGTCAGTGGTCTCCTCTTCCCAATTCGATATTTGACAGACATTTCCGTCGCGATGACGACACTCGTTGTCCTCGTAATCGTTGTGCGTAGAGAGGCTTTTGAGCCCTGGCGAGGTCTGGTACCGTTGTTCGTAGTACATCGATTGCTTAAGTTCCTCGAAGGTCGCTTCCTGGACGTATTCATCAGTCAACTCAGGGCGCTCGATGGGCGCTCGATAAAAGGCGTGTCCCCAAGTAGCCTGGAAGTCCGCCTTGTTGAGAGGGCTAGAGTGAAGCATGTCTGTACCCATGGTTAGCTGATAATATCCACATGCTAGTTAGTTTAGATGGTCTTACAATGCTTGGCAAATGGGGAGACCCCCTCCAATAGTCGTTTCAGGATTGATTCGGGCAGTCCGAGTGATAGTGCACCACCTTTCGGAAAATGCCTCGAGGTTGCAATCAGACACAGGGCATGATGTTCGACGTGGAAGCGAAACTCAGGATAGAGCTTCTCGACTTCATTCTGAAGCCCCTTCGCATAATTCAATCGGTGCGGGAGACTGGCAGCAAAATCTTCACCGAGAGGATAAGGAAGACGGATGGGATCATGCCGAGGAATCTGGAACAGCTTGGAAGACGACATCTTGCTATGAGAAAGAAATAAGGATAAGGGTTGGGGAATGAGAGATGAGAGATGAAAGATGAAAGCTTGAGCGAAAAGTGGACAGCGTGTTAGTCGCGCTGCCTGTGGTCAGTCAGACTTTGGCTTTACAGCAATTTGGTGGTGGAAAGAAGTCAATTTCGTTTGGGTGCCAGGAGTTGGGCAACAGAAGAGTTATATTCTTAAGGCTAAAAGTGCTGGTCCAAGGTTACATAGAATGACTAATTTGTTTCGTCTCTTGTACTTGCAGCGACCAATTCTTCTGACATCCTGACGAGTGCGCCTTTGAGGGTCTGTTGTCTCACAAAGCCAGATTTGGTCATACAAACGGTGACATGTGGTGAGGTACCGCAAGGCATATGTTGTCAACCAACAAGAGTGAACAAAAGGCTGATTATTGAAGGAGTGAAAACAGCAACAGAGTTTGCTGACGTGGTTTAGCTCAAACACTGTTCCGGCGTTGCCTAAGCTTTTGGTTACACAGACATGTCGGTAAGAACTCGGTCCGGTGTGTTGGCCTGATAACCAAGGAAAGAAGAGGGGAACGACATTACTTCTGCCCATTGTGTTACCATAGGTGCCTAGAAAGCAGTACTAACGCATAATCGGTTTTGTCATCATCAACTTGCCATGCTCCGTGCTTGAAGAGATGTTGCCACAAACGCTGGCATTGACTTGCATGTGGACTGAAAGTGATTGTAACAAAAGGTAATTTTGACCCCACGCGGCAGAATAAACGAAGATGCAACGTTCAGTGCGATCGGACATGGTGACTGCATTCAGTGACATGAGCTTTGAGATCAGCCAGCCTACTGCTGAATGAGTTGGCCTGTCACCTGTAGACGCAACCCAGCCTCCTGCGCGGCACAATGCATAGTGCATAAAAGAGAGGTCTAGATTGCCAGTGTTCAAACTTATGATTGACCTGGCTCCCTCGCTTAGGTCCTCTATTGATGCTGCAGGCGCCTATCGCGGCAAGTAGCAGAACCGACAAGTGCCCATCGGAGAATGATGTTTCAGATCAATCAGCAACCGAACATATTAACCAGACTAGACATGCAGGTAGTTAGCGGCTGAAAGAGATGACCAGAGTGGCTGGCTTGGATCAACCTCTCTCGTCACAACAATACTGTGATTCAAGCACGCTAAGCGCTACTGGCTATCAAGCATCATGCATATTCTCATGATTGGCCTTGTAGCTGACGACACGCAGACACCAGCAGACAATCCTGATGGGTCAACTCTCCATTTGATTGGGTAAGGAAGGGATGTAGTCGGATGATCCAGAAGCCTTTCAGCCACTGGAGGATATTCGCATGCAGAGATTCAGGTCTTACACAACCAAAGGTGTCGATCGGGAGATGCGAGAAGAGAGATGTGACGACGACCGGGACGAGGAATGCAACCTCAATGTAAAAGCCGAACGAGGCAACAATTAATCGTATCACCTAGGCCCCCGTTGGAGGTAACAGTGCCTCACGGCTACATCGCATATGCGTTCGCAAGAGATCTAATATGGATTACCATGCATGTGACTTCATGTCATCCACCAACATTACCTGGATGGATATAGAAATGCTCCCCGTCCACGCGAATCGGGAGTCCTTTGGAACAAAAACCATGGCTGCCGTATGCAAGAGCCCTAATGCATTCATCTTCGCCGGCGAAATGCCAATACAACGTTACATTTCCACATAGTGCATCGGGATATAGTTAGCACTATAGACAGCGCCCAGATCGTGGCTGAGTATGAATTTGCTGGTCTGTGTTACAAATACACAGCGGGCTTAGGATACAGAACATAAAGATTTACGCCGTGGAACTTACGAGCGGGGGTAAGATTGTCTAAACGGTGGATGGCGTTTCGTCCCTTAGGCAGAAAGTCCGAGACATCCTTAAACGACGTTGGATTCCATTCTGTTGTGTAAGTATCGGAGTCACAATCCTTCAAGTGTGCAACTTGAGCAAATCCAAAACTGGCATTATCCCAAGCGCATGACTCCATTCGGATTGTATGACATAGTACAGCGTCAATGATGGAAGTCTAAACTTCTGAAAGCAGACCACATTTGGGCAATCGGAAAGGTGAATCTATAGCATCTGGAGCTCGGTTTTCGTTGCCTGCCTTGGCTCTGTTCACCGATGGATAGCTACAGTCGCCTTCGGCACTATTCAGTTACGCTTCATTTACTTGGTACGTGAGGGTCTTGACATCTCGACCGGTGACGCGCCAAAATAGGTCATCTCCGACTCTGGCTGGTGGAATCCCTGGCGGGGACAACGGATTTGTCCAGGAAGACATACAGAACTGGTGGAAAAGAAGAGACAAGATGGCAGGTAACAGAAGGATTGTTCTCCAAGGCTTAGGCTTCCGGAATAAAGTAACCTATGGGCTAGTCTAAGCTCGCATAAGATGAGCGAATAATTTCATCCCTTATGTTTTCGTCAATCAATTCCTGTGATACAGTGGCCGCGGAGTTTGCTGGCCAACGTTTGTTCGGACTAACTGCTACAAGTTGAAATCGTTCAATCTACAATCACCCTGTCAAACGCCAGGGCAAACACAACGATAGAGAACATGCTTATGGCAGTGAAAGGGTGACGGACTGAACAACATAAATACAGAGCTGAGCCAAATCATTGTGAATCAATCGACAGCAAATCCATTTCAGCACCAACCGTTATTGAATTGTGAATCATTCTTGTCTACCAAATTCTCTCACTGAATCACTGTCCTCTATCAGTGATTCAGCTCCCTGCTCTTTTCCTCTGAATCGCTGCCCTCCATCAGTGATTCAACCTTCTACTACTCCTCATCGGAATCACTGATCCTACTTCGTCACTGATTCACCCCTTTACCACCATGGCGACCCCCATGCCCCAATCTCTCAACACTCATCCGCCCGTGGTACCTCTGCAACGTATACAAGGGGATCCGGATGAAGTCGCCTTCCGCGATAAGACGGTCCAAAGCTGCGTCAAGCAGTACGGAAACGCTGCTCCACCCCTTACGCACGATGATGTGATGTGCATTTGGAGCAACCCATGGTGTTTCTCCAATCTCATGGCAGCGCCAACCATGAGAATGGTTATTCGCATGCATAAGACCTACTCTTCATTATTTGTGACGAGCCCAACGGATGAAGCCTCCGGTGTCGCCGATGACAAGAGAAAGCTTGCAGAAGAGGAACTGAAGAACCCGAACCCGAAACGATCGAAGAAAGACAACAAGCAGCCAGGAGAGCCACCAGCCAAAGAGAAACAGCCAGAACCGAAGAAAGGTGATGGGGGACGAGTCACAGCCGCAAAGAACCAAGCCAGTCGACGAGATAACCACATGTGCTCCTGGCAGTGGACCCCGGACCCAGATATATCCCATTTTTTCCCTTACGCCGCGACTCAAGACGACGAATCTGCTACCAAAACGGCAGATTGCTTTTCAATCACGAAGGCGAGGTTTGGCGTTGCCACCTACGACAAGTACCGTCATATCATTGCCAAACCAGGAAAATTGGAGGTGCCGTCCAATATGCAGGCTCTGGGCAAGTCGATGCACTTTTGGGAAGATAGAGGGTATCTGTCCTTCAAGGCCTCAAAGCCCGATGGGTCCGTAAACGGTATTTGGTTTGTGGTAATCGAGCTGTGCTGGTTACCATATCTCCACCACGAGCCGGATGTCAGTGCTACGGCGGATCTTACCAACTCGTCAAGCAACACGGTGGTCCACGCCTGTCGCCAACTGAACGACGCCCATCGCCTTGGCTACCCACCCCGAGATCCCCCCATTGGACAGGGCGTGATGAAGGCCTTCTTCCGAGACAGAACGGAGATCGCGAGTGGTCGCTCCGTCAAATTTCAATTTAAGACCAAGGAGGAGGCTGACTTTTTCACTGCTATGGTCAACTACCACTGGTTTGGCATGTCGATCCTGACATTCCGGGGTGTGACTAAGGGGCGTAAGCCTGGTAGTGGAAGCGGCAGCGGCGGCGGCGGTGGAGGTGGCTCCAACACCCGCGCCCGCGCGTCTACGGTACCTACTTTACCTACTTCTTCCTCGGCGCCAACCCTTACTGTCGGGCGAGGTCGTGGTCCGGGCACCAATTCTCCACGTGGCCCTGGTGGTGGGCATACTCCTACTGGAAGTATTGCTCGTGGTCCAGGCAACGATTCTCCTCGTTGAAGTGATACTCCTGAGTAGTGGGGCGGGTTCTCTGGTGTTCTTTGGTTCTCTCTTCCTTCCTTCCTTTCTTTCTCTGTTCTCGTCTCTGTCGCTCTCTCTCTGTCTTACTTGTCCCCTGCTCCCCCCCACCCTCTTGTTTCTCGCTTGACACCAGGGAGCAGGTGGGGTTTAGAAGGATCATCCTCTAAGGCTTAGGCTACGGAAATAAAGTAGCTTAAACACTAGCCTAAGGTGACCAAATTATTCGGTCTCTTATGCTCTGGGGTTCAGTGGCCTTTCTTCTGAAACCCTGACGATGGTAGTCGATCGGCTTTAGGGTCTTTTTCTGAGGGTGCCCGGCTTCCCCATTTGTATTTAGTTTTATCTCGCAATACAACGTATTGATATGAATCTTTCATCGCGAATCCACACTTTGAAGTATCATGACTCCAATGATTGCTTTTTTGCACTGACCCAACATAAGCCTCGGGCTGCTGTGCAAAAGGTGAAGTTAACTTCCAAGGTGACCTGATGAAAGTGAGAAGCTATCTTCTGAAGTGCTCCTATGTTGGTAGTGGCAGAGGTGCTAACAAGCAAAATAAGAGTGTTGAAATAAAGTACCCTAAATGGTACTCTAAGCCTCCATAAACTGATCAAATTATCCCGTCTCTTAGGCTTTTACGTCTGTAACACTTCAATTAATCCAGGTTGAGAAAGTGCCAAAGATACGGTAGATAACAATCCGCTCATCTTACCCGGCAATGGTGAAGTCGAAGTAGGCCAGTCCTTCTTTATCTCGTCCCCACTAAACAAGACGCTTATCTTCACGATCATCCACTTACATGATCGGGCGAATGTCACCCGAACCGAGATTTTACGAGAAATTTTCAGCGGGTACCTTGTCTTATTCCCGGTCGTTTATAAGTAGAAGAAGCGGTATCGGTCACGTCGTAATTTGTAAAGATAACATGATCCGAATTTTCCAATTTTCACTGTCCTTTTATGCAAGAAATCACAATACCTTGACACTTTTCCCCAATTGAATGACTTGATACCCGTGACAATGGCCGTGAAGAATGAAGAACATGATGGCCCAGTTCTGGAGCCAATCGCGTGAGTGCTCAATACCTCTTACAGAAGCCATACTGACAAGGTGCAGGACGCTTCGTCGTCAAGGGACGCGCTCGGAAATGCAAGATCTCGAAATCATAGCTTCAGCAGGTGCTTCTTTCCTCCCCAATAGCATCCCCCCACCGCCCGACGGCGGTCTTCACGCGTGGACCCAAGTCGCCATGGGCTGGATCGTCATCTTCGCAACATGGGGCTACGTCAACTCGTTTGGCAGTTTTCAAGCACACTACACCTCCATACTACCTCAAACGCCCTTTCAGATCTCATGGATTGGTTCAATCCAGGTGTGGTTTACCTTCTTCGGAAGTGCTTTCTCTGGACGTTTACTTGATGCAGGCTTCTGGATTCCGACCTTTCTGGTAGGATCTGTGTTGCAGCTGTTGGGTATTTTTATGATGAGTTTGTCGACTTCTTACTGGCATCTTATGATCACGCAGGGTGTCGTGACCGGTATTGGCGGTGGTATCATCTTTGCGCCCAGTCTGGCTCTTGTTGCTACTTATTTTGAGAAGCGAAGAGGTATCGCTATTGGTCTTGTTACCACCGGAAACTCCCTCGGAGGTACAGTCTATCCGCTCGTTGTGCGAACTCTCCTCCCAGAGATCGGCTTCTCCTGGACATCGCGGGTATTGGGATTTATCAACCTCGCTGGCTTTGCGCTCGTGGCTGTGTTTATGAGACCGAGACTCCCACCACGACAGACAGGGCCAATTATTGATTGGAGTGCGTTCAAGGACGTGTTGTACGTCTCGTACGTCAGTGGGCTGTTTTTCTTCGTGTGGTCTGTTTACTACACTTTCTACTATGTGAGTATTCCTTTCCCAGACTCTAACTGAAAGGATGTGCTAATCGGATAGCTTGCTTCGTTTGGACAAGAAGAAGTCGGCATGTCCTTTGCAGACTCATCAATTCTTACGACCATCATCAACGCCGTTGGCCTTCCAACTCGAGTCCTGATTCCTTTCCTTGCAGATCGGATTGGTCCGCTGAACACCATTGCTCCAGCAGGCTTATGTGTAGCTATCGTGGCGTATACTTGGCTTGCTGTACACAACGAGACCGGAGTTTATCTTTTCTCTATCTTCTACGGTGTAGCATCGGGAGCATTTCAGAGTCTGATGCCAACTGGCGTTGCGAGTATCACGAAGAGACTCGACACTATTGGCACCCGAATGGGGATGTGTTTTAGTCTTATCTCCTTTGCTGGTCTATCAGGACCACCTATTGGAGGGCTACTTCAGTCGAAGAGTCTTGCAGGCGCACATGTCTGGGCGGCACTATCGAGTACCCTGGCTGCGGTTTTGCTAGTTGTGGCAAGAGTCTTAAAAGTAGGATGGAAGGTAAAGACCAGATGTTAATTCCCCTAGGACAATACAGAGAGATATTGAAGCTTGTTGGTTATATAACATACGGAATAATTAGCCGCTCTATGCCAGCTTATACCAGGCTCCGGATGGCACAATCAATCAAGATGCAATGTTCGTTCAGTGCAATCGCCTCTACTTGGTAGTAACAAGGCCGATTATGCGGTGGTGCCATTTTCCACAGGTAGTAACACAATACGCAAAATTAATGTCGTTTCCTTCTTCTTTCCTTGATCATCAGGCCAACACACCGGAACATGTTCGTTCAACTCGAGGCCTAGGCAACGCTGAATAGTGTTTGAGCCAAACTATGTCGCAGCAAACCTTGTTCCTGTTTGCACTCTGGCAACCCAGATTTGAGGTGATTTACCAAAGTAACTTTATTACGGTCGGACCTTTGCATCATCCTCTCAAAGGCGCAGTTTCTCCCGCCACTAAATTGTCACATAAATCCCAAGTCCAGCCAAAAGCACTGAGCAACCCCAACACCACACCGTCTTCTACTTTTCAGATCCTCCTCAAACCCAGCATCCTATATCTCTTTTGTTTCGACTGACGGCAACATGGCGTCTTCCGACCAGTCCCTGTCGCTCCGCCCCAAAGGCTCAGATATTCCCCATCCACTCCCTAGTCTGACTGAGCATGAGCTCGGCCTCAGATTGATTTCTACTACCGAGCTGTCGACTGAGATACAGACCTATGATCGTGCATTCATCATGCGCGCCGAACAGGCGGCTCTCATTCTGATTGTAGAAAAGAGAGAGTTCGAGCACGACGACGGTCTACTATCGACAGAGAATTGGACACCTCCAGACCTGAAAAAGCGATTGGAGAATGCCTCCCCGTTTTGCAAGCATTGTAAGAACATCTGAATTCCAACTGCTGCCGGGCACTGAGCAAAGAGCTACTCTCTCGCTCTTCAGCAAAGGTATCCTATATTTCTCCACAACGGGCACTACAGCTAACCATGATATAGATATGCTTCACCTCAACCCCGATAATCTCAAACGTGACGCCTGGCGACACGCGCTGTATCGAGCGCCGCTTGCAGCGCCAGCCTTTACCCATGAACTCATTTGCAAAGCCGACTGGTACACACTCAAGCAATCGATGTGGTACGAACTACGATTTCAGACCAAGTCACATCTCCAAGATCTCTCTGACCCTGTGGAGGAGATCGCCAAATGTCGGAAACGCGATAAGGACGTCTGTGCGGTAACAGGAAACCGTGACCCTGTAGTCTTCTTGTTCGTCCCGCGCATTTGGAATGACACCAAGGATCACAATGATGCCACGGGCAACCTAGCGGATTCAAGCCTGGATGTGGCCGATGTTGATATTCTGGGTAATATCCTTAGCGGAAAGGAGCTTGGTAAAACCCATAAAGCCTGGAATATGCTGCTCGTTGACCCGGATCTGTATGCATGCCTCGTCCAGGGTCTCTGTGCGTTCAAGTTTGAGGCGATTGAGGAGATTCAGAAACCCACCCTACACGACAATGATCGAGATGATGATCGCAATGGCGAGAATGTCCATATCGTATTGCGGTTCTATTGGATGCCCAAGTTGACACCACGATTCAACCAAGTAGCCACCGTGGAAGACATGAAGACCATCGCAACAGAATTCAATGATTTTGTTGCCCTGGGCTGTCCCCCACCGAATGGCTGTCCTAAGACTCTTACGACACTGAAATCGGGTGATCTTGTCCGATTGTTGAGAACAAGTAAAGAAGAAGCGCAAAAGCTCAAGTCCGCAGTTAAGATTCACTGGAACTGTATACTGTATACAGCTCTTTGCGGTGGTGTCGGGCTTGCTCATTTTATGACTGGCATGGACCAGAGCGACGGGTCCTTGCAGCTCAGGGACGAAGAATACCGACAGGAGGCGGCGCGGGACCTACGCCTCGGAAAGACCTTAACTAGGACTATTGGGAATTGGTTAGAAGGAGCTGCAAGCGTCTTTTCAAAGACGGCTCGGTCAACTGTCGCTGGTGCCAGCTCATTGAACAGCAAGGCTGTGTCGGATAATGGTAAAGGATCCAGCTCAGACGAGGCTGGGTCGGCCGGAGGTGAACAGTCATCTGAGAAGTGAGCTTTCCTTGGGCCATAGGCATTGTGAATCTTGGTTCTCTCTTGTCCTGATATCCTTGTATCTTCGCTGTCAATACTTCAAGCTCTCTTTCGAGTGGGAAGGTATCATCCTTAGTTACGTATTTAGCAATACTGTGTTTGCTTCTCAAGGTTTCTGAAGTCTATGCTTTCTCGAACTCTATATTCTGAGCCTTAGATGCGTTTAATCAAAGTTACCAAACTTCCACTCTCCCTTCTACTCTCTCTTAAGTTCCCCATCAAGAGTCGAAGCCTCAACCATAGCCTCGTACCTTGTAATCATCGTCACGATAAAAGAGGTCAATCTAAAAAGAGCTCTTAACATGATGTTAGATATGAATATGACGTACAGTACACGATGTATTAAGCCTACGTAGACTGTCCAACTTGTATTAACAGGATGCTAAGAAGGCCGCTCACCGAATTTACAGAGATACCAAAGCTTAAGTAAGCTCATATACAAATAGACAGTTGTTGGGAAAAGTGGATGTTCAGATGATTGATAGAATTGTGCCTGTCTATAGGGACTAGATTACACTGGCGTCTGAATTAGCATAAAAATCAATGCTTGCCTGATCCGGGTTCCATTTCATCATCAAGTCTTTCTCGTCAAGTGATCCCCCAATCTCGACGCAGTTATTTGTTCTCGGCGCGAGGATCAGCTTAGTGACCTCGAAGAGATTCTCTGGCTTCATCGCCGGCCTTTTACCAAACAGAAGCTTTGCCGCGAAAAACAAAGCGATTATAGTAGACAGTGCCGGCAAGACTAGTAGTACGAGCACCCATGCATCTCCTTGCACACCAAAACTTTTATGATACGAGATAGCGTCAACGTACGATGACATAGACATTGTATCGGTTCGACCCGTTGGAGACACCATACCTGCTGAAACAAGACCCCGCATGACGTATCCCAAGATATCTTCAATTTCGTAGGCTCCGTAGAGAGTAGATTTGAGCCGACTCGTTAGAAGCCAACCCAAGCCCCGGCCATTCTGTTCCGGCGGAACCAGGAGCGCAGCAACATGCTCCGCAAGAACCATACCGGCACTGGTTGCGTTGGTATGAGGGAGCAGCGTGTTTGGGTTTGCTTTAATGTCGCTGCATGTTCTTGTATCAGTTTCATACGAAGCGGTCAGTGCAACATCCGCATCTCCGATCCGTTTCCATGAAACTGGGGAGAAGCGAAAAGGTTCTTTTTTGACAAGACATCTTCCAGAGGCCAGTTTTGAAGTACGGTACGTAGGGAATGGCCCCATCCTGACCAAGGACAGCCAGTCGGAGTCGTAGACGGACGCGAAAATGACAACAAAATCTCCAGAGTCTAGCTCCTTGATAGCTGCGCTGGCGGGCTCGTCTATTTTCACTGACAGATTACTATATCCGCCAAGATCCCCATCATTCAAGTTGAACATCGCGCCATCCCTAGATGTAGGGATTTCGAGGTTGGAGACGGCACCATTTTCGGTCGTGTACCATTTGCAGCTGATGGAATCCTGCTTGAACGTTTGGGCACAAATGGAAAGGCTATTGTTTTCAGGCATATCGCCATAGAAAGGAGCATAGCTGGCTACGTCGTAAGGCGCGCCAAAGGCAGTCTGGTGTTGGTAGATCAAGCCGCCCCGATTGCCATCACTGAACTTGTCAGCTGGTCGTGCCAATGAGTTGTAGATTTTATCCAGCCTGCCGAACGACTCGACAGTGTCAAGCTTAGCATTGTACGTTTTCAGGTTTGAAATGGTCATAGAATTATAGAACCAGGACAAGGAGGAACTATCACCTCGATAATACGGCAGGACCTCCCCATCGATGTTGCGCTGATCAAGCTCGGCCCCTGTTACATTGAGGGCGACCCTTTCCGAAGACTCAGCCATGTAGACGCCGAACTGACTACTGAGGACGGCAGCACCAATGACAGCATTGATCAAGACCAAAGTGTAGCGGCTAGGCAGTTCAGTCAATGAGCCAGTCAGGGCGGACCAGCTGCGGTTAAGCTTGATCGCCGACAAGCCAGACTGCAAGCGAAGAGCAAGATCAATCTCGAGGACACCTTTGGCAGTATAGGCCAGCCCGACAGTCAGGATCGAGGATATGATAGTAATGACGAATTTGAGAGTGCCGACGGTAAAGGTGCTTGGGGCAGACACAATGTGCTGGTTGAACCCTTCGATGAGGAGTGGGCTGAAGTGGAAATATACCAAGACAGCGATAACGACGGCCCAGTAGAGGACAGCGTAGAGGGTGAACAGCAGGAGGCGGAGGCGAAGATGACCTGGTCTTGTCCAGTCATGGCTCCTCACGGATACCGGCCGTACTTGAGCAACATCCGTTTGCCTCATTATAGTATTGGGTTAGGTTGAACAACTGTGAGAGACCAGTTATGAAAATCTATAGGAAAGGGCCGCGAGTCAACGGAACAGAAGCTTACATTCACAGAAAATGGCAGAGTTCGAGAACCGCAGAATAGAAAATCACACTTGAGTCAATGTGTAGGCGATGCGAAGGACCAAGGGGATCAAACGCATATTTAACATTATCAAGATCAGGGGTTCCGGCCCAGAACGCCTTGGCTGGGGTGGCGGCGGGACTGTGAAAGTAGTTACCTATCATGCCCATGCTAGGTAGGTTATTGGCTGATTCCTCCCTACGGTTGTGGCTGAGGTTGTATGTGGTTGGAGTTGGAAAATTGCCAAGGAAAGGATATGAGACATCTTGCTGTGTTTTGGTTGGCGCTCACAAATTGACTAACGACTAAGGCTGACTCTAAACGAGCCGTGAAACTTGGTGGGGGCCAAATTTGAGCTGAGAGTATAAGAAACCACCTGGACAGATGTCATCTGACCAACTACATTTTGTGCATGAGTAGCTTAACAACTGAGGCCGACCTTATCTGGTATTATCCCAGGATTCTGCTTTGCAAGTAAGTAGTATAGATGTACGATAGCGAAATAAGGCTAAGTCAGTCGGCCAACAGTGGCTTAGATTAGGACTCATGATGCAGTCTAAGACTTAGATGCGTTTAGTTAAAGTCATAAAACTTCCACTCCGCCTTAAAGTCCTTGTCAAGGTCCTCATCAAGAATTAAAGCCTTGACCATCTCAATCGGCAACCCGCCAGTCCTAAGAATAGCATCGTGATACTCCTTCTCACTCATCTTTCCCCCATCAACAGCCATCTCTCTCAACTTCCACAGCTGCAGCGCACCAAGCATATATCCCGCTTGATACAACGGTGAATAACTCCCCTCCACAGACCGACGGACTTCACCCTCAGCATTACTCCTCTCATGGCTAATTCTGTCAACCAAAAGGTCCACCGCTTCTTGAGCCGTCATTTCTCCCAGGTGGAACTTGAGTGAGAAGATAATTCGGAGACAACGATGCATACGCCACCAGAGTGCTCCAATACGATTCTCAGGCGAATGATGAAAGTCGTCACGGTCGTAGAAGAGAAATTCCCAGTATAACGCCCATCCTTCTACAAAGAAGGGAGTATCGAAGATGCGCTTGCGATGAGAGTTGTAGCGGTCTGCCATGTAGAGCTGTAGTCTGTGCCCGGGAAACATTTCGTGAAAAGCCGTGGCTTTGGCGAAGTGCTTGTTATTTCCTCGCATGACCATGAGTTTGAGATCATGTTCCATGGATGTAACGGGATATGAAACTTGGATCGTTGGCCCACCGAGGAAGAATGGTGACACTTTTTGTCGCTCTGCGTCGATCATTATCATGCGCCATGTTGAGTTTGATAGTGGAGGTACTGTAACAAGATCACGCTCTGTGACAAAGTTACTTCCCTCAACGACCAGACTTCGTACATATTCTGTTTGTTTGCCAGGATCGACGTAGTCATTCTTGACATGTTCGAGAGCCTTCTTCCATTCCTTTCCATAACCTAAAGCCTCAGATTGTTTGATCATTTCTTTTTCGCACCATTCAAACTCCTGATTACCAATCTCGATGAGCTCTTCCGGTGTGTAGGGAATCATTTCAGCTTCGAGTTCAACCTCCAAACCTTTGCGACCGATGGGTTCCCCGATGATAGCGTCTTGACCCTCTTGGTTCATGCCTGCGAGTTCAGTTTGCACGGTGGTGAGATAATTGCTTAGAGAGGAATTGGCGGCTTGCCAGGGTGTAGTAACCCAGAAGTCGAAGAGAGGATCGTAGGTTGAGTAGAAAGTGAACCACTCTTCCAAATTCTCGAGAAGATTGGTTATAGCTTTTGTAGCGAGATATCCGGTTGTCTCAGTGACGTTGAAACCTCCATCTTTGACTTTTGTCTGTACAGCAGTAATACTCTTGGTGATATTGTTCAATAACCCGGCAGTCTCTTTAGCTTTCATGGGCTCAACATCCTGTCTCGCCTCGAGCATACCAACAAGGTCTTCCGCGAAGGGCAGGAGCGGTAGATAGCCCTTCTTGGAAGACTTTTGCAGATCGAGATTATTCAGTTGGCGCGTATGATACGTGTTCAGCATGATATAATCAACTTTGCCTTCTTGGTCAAGACCTTCGAAGTCAATGTCATCGAGGAGGCTCTGTTCACTCTTGTGGTAGGTCTGTAGAGCGTCAAAACGACGAGCTGCAAAATCTATGTTGTAAAACTCGTTGAGTTCACCAAGATCTGCTTCTGTTCGTATGACATGGTCTGTCATAGACACATTGAACGAGTCGCCCAAGGCGAACAGGCCTAGAGAGGCGCTGAATGTGCTTGCTGAGGACAAAGACATGGCGAGAGGATTCTGAACACGACAGCTTACCACCATAACATAACAACACAGGACGAACACCTGCATCTTTATACTTGTGCTCAAATGTCGGTCACTCAACCCGACCATCGGATTCATCCTCCGCAGTGTAGATCGGTACAACAATTCGTCTGAAGGCAGGGTTCCCCGCTTAATGATATCTAGGCACTTTTGATAGAGGTGCAGTTATACAAGGATGCAGATAAACTCTTTTTGGTAGGTCGTTTGTTTCGTACGTCACTCAAAGGATCTTAGCTCCTTGGGAGGTTAACGTTGCATGGATAAGGTTAACCTATAGTTTGCCGCGGGGAAGTCGACGTGCATCGGGGTAAGACATCTGGTAGTTTCCCCGACAGAAGGCTCGTCACGTGTATCTGGTTTTGAGAATAATAAAGACGTTTTATTACATCAATCGCCAAACTAATGGTCGCGCGGAACGATGAAAGGTCGCCCACAAACATTGTGGGACTATTGGAATACATCAAAAGGACTGCTGAATGAGGAATGACGCTTGGATATGGATTAAAAAAGATCCTACACGGGCCTTGCCATGTGCATCAAAACTGTGACATAATTCATTCTTTTCCATCCATTATCTCTCAAGGTAAGACTTTATTTATCCGTGGTATTGATCGTTTGGAGGCTGCCCGTCGGTCTCGGTCATCGGTCGTGGAGTTTCGGCCGTGAGATTTCGGTCGAAGAACAACGCTAGTCTGCAGATCCCATCAGCAAGCTCGACTAATCACAGCCGGCCATTCATAGTCTACCCTATCACATCCTAGCCGGCGTCGGTAGTTTAAGTCGCCGATGGTATCAGGATGGACTTCCCGGTTACAGAGCGACAGAAAGATTTTACCATTACCGACAGTAAAGATATTTGTTCACTTGTCGGACACGTAATTATTGAGCAGGGCTTAGTTTGACTTTAAGCTTATTATAGTTGCATAGCCATGTCAATGCCGAGATGGAGTTGAGTCCGTTACCGAGAAGATAATGGGATATATAATAACCATATAGAAGATGGAAATGGCATTCTTCATTACATCCATCAAGCATAGTTTTCTATCACTTTCAAAATGACTCAAGTATTTGCACTCGCAGCTTTGATATTCACCCTCGCCATCTCAGCAGGTATAAGCATTGCTTTAATCAATGTCGACTGCTACTCGACCTTTTGCTCCGAAGGACCCTTTACCTTTGAAACGAGGGTCCACATCACAGTCTATTACGCTTTCCTCGCCACCCTCGTTATTCTCCTTCTCCTCCGTACAAGCACTCAGCATATTGCCAACTTCCACATTGCCCATGAACTCCCCTTGGTTGGCAAGCGAGTCACCCTTGGTGGTCTTCTTACTTCTCTTGCCATTCTGACAGTTACACTCTGCTCTACCATCTACTGGCTACCTGCCCATGATGAGCTATGGGGCTACAAGACTAACCCTCTGGATTGGGCTTCTGCCAAACTTCAACTTACCATCACTGGCGTCACGGGACACTATGCTGATATTCTTCTTGGGCTGTTGCTTATTCCTGTTTCGAGAAATAGTCTTGTTGGCCAAGCGTTCTACCTGCATCAGAGCACATTACTCTTTACTCACAAGGCTGTGTCTTACATGTTCTCACTGAGCGTCATTGTCCACGGCGTCGCGTATATGGTATGCCAGGGTTGTTCCATAATGCTCTAAATGCTAATACATCATAGCTTCACGCCAATGACTCCAGCAGAAATGACGACAAAGGGCGTCATGAAGCTTTCGCCGTTGGAAATCCTGCATTGACCGTCGCAGAGAGCAAACAACTAGGAGGATGGTTCTCGCTCACCTACTACGTCGGAATCGCCGCCATTCTCCCCGTTCTTATTATTCTCGTCACTTCAATGCCATGGATTCGCAGACGTCACTACAACCTCTTCTACTTCAGTCATGTTATACTCGGTACATTGACCATCGTTGCATCGTGTCTCCACGCCAGCACCAACTTTTATCTCCTCCTTCCAGGCTTGCTTCTCTGGATTGCGGACTGGATCAGACGGCTGTTCTTTGGCGAAGCTAAGGGTCTGGCTAGTAAGACCCCTGCTGTGCTCGAGATTGCAGAGAATGGTTGGCTTCGAGTGTCTTTGCTGCCCAACAGAGCAATTTTTGGCCCACCTCTTCTCTACTATTACCTTAACTTCCCATCAATCAGCAAGGTCCAGACACATGCCTTCACAGCTGTGGCCCACCCTACGAATAATGGTGGTCCTGTATTCCTTATTCAGCCGGAGGCGAAAGAGAAGGAGTGGACTTGGAAGTCGAAGGCTCTCATTCAACGACCTAGAGCTACCCTACGACTAGATGCCCGAGTCGAAGGACCATATCCTGTGTCCGACGCAAACTTTGCGACTGCTTCCCATATCGTCTGCATCGTTGGAGGATCCGGTATTACAGGTGCATTGAGCCTTGCACACTGGTGGCTAGAGACGCGACCAGCCAATACTCGATTCGACCTTGTATGGACTGCTAGGCATCGAGAGACTACGAGGCTCGCTGAGTGGCAGAATCTCGAGGAGGTTGCCAAAACCGCCTCTGGTTTTACAGTGACCACTCATGTTAGCTCGGAGAATGGACGACTTGATGCTGGACAAGCGCTTCGACAGGCTCTTTCTGGACGTCGGACTGATGGTTCAGGCTGGGTTTATAGTTCTGGTCCTCCTGCTCTTTTGAGTGCGACTGAGCGAGCCTGTGTCGAATTTCAGAAGGACCATCGCAACAAGGACAATGAAAAAGGTTGGACTGTTCACGACTTGTCGTGGTATATGGCACGATGGGAGGTTTGAGGATGATAGACATGGTTTTATTTCATGACATGACTCGGGATCGACAACGGATGTATTGTTATTTGATAGGTTCACCACAGAGTATCATGAGGATTAGACCTTGGAACCCTTGAAACGAAGTAATTTAGTTACTTTCTGCCAGGCGAGACTAGCACTTAGGTTACTTTATTCTAGTAGTCTAAGCCTTAGACAATAATCCTCCTGTTACCCACTTGGTTTACTAGACAACTTTCTATCTGCTTCCGGATAGGCCTCTTCCCAGAATCTCCGAACTTCAGTCCTGAACGAAACATCTGACCAAATAAAGTCCCTGAGTAGCTCATACGTTTCCACCCATGACTTCGCCGCGCCATATATCTCGGATTGCAGGAGCTCAATGTAGCCCGAGCGTACATGTCCTGTCGGAGAGAACGCACCACCCATGTATACAAGCCATAACAATAGATCTGCATGCTCTTCCCACACTGGATCATCGTACGCCTGTTGAAGTTCGGAGAGTAACATGGTGGAAACGTTGGCCTGGATAATTAGCAAGATGCACCGGTAAGAGTTGGTCAGAAACTCACAGGAATTACCAAAGCACACCATACCGTGCAACAAAGCATGACTGAACATAAATATGCCCCAAGATAGCAACACCTCATGATTGGTGTAAACTTCGGAAGGGCTTCTAAACGCGATTGGATAGATGCTATATGACGGTTGATAGATACCCCTGTAACTACACAGTCAGCAGGTCGATAATCATCACGAATCCGCTCCAGAGCGTAAATATCCTCTAGCACTTCGATGAACCCGTCGCTGAATAGATGAGAACGTTTTCGGAGGCCAGGTGGTAGTTGTAGAAGATGCCGAACAGAGTCTCTCTTCCACTCAAGCTCAGTGAAGCTCATATGGTCAACAATGCGCTTCGAGCCTACCAGAATAGACGAGTTCAGGTCTTGCCTGACGAGTGTTAGTCAGTGACTGGGTGGTACTTGATTGCTTACCAGAATACTGCGCGTTTTATTCCTTCGGTCAAACGGAACCCTGACCTTTGACAGGTTTTGAGTAGAAGCTGTACAGCCCCCATGTGCAGCTGAACTTGAGATGTTGTTCCAAGTCTGGCCTGGCTTACGTTAGGAACAATTTCTACAGAAGCTCCAGTCTTACCTCCACTCCAACTAGAAGTAATATGGCACCGATAGTCGACTCCGAAACAGTCTTGTTCATTGTCTCGCGGATATGATGAATTGCCTGACCTCGATAGACGAGAGATTCATTGTTCAATACACCACCACTAGCGGCAAATGCCAATGAAAGCATGACTGCATTCATCAATGCAGGATCGACGAGGCCAGCTCGAAAGACGGAATGGAAGTTCTGAAAGTCGAGGTCTTGAGAGATACTAAACACTGGCTCTGGAGCCTGTCGGGCTTGATCTTGTGAGACTGTCAGCCTGAATTGGATATCGTATGAAGAAAAACGCTTACGATTGTTGAGAAGATGTTGTAATCTTGAGCTTTTGATTGGAAGGCTGTCGAAAGGATCTAGAGTACCTGCGCCAAGTATGACGAGAGGTGAAGCTTGAGGTCCGTCATGTTGTCCCTTCTGTCTAGGCCTTTTTGAGTTCTTCCCATCTTGAATACAAAAGTTCTGCATAGAAGCTTTCTGAAGTTTCCGTTTATTCTGCAACGCTTGCTTGACGGCATGCGAACGGGCCAAGCGTTTTGTGGCCTTGTCGTTATCGTTGGGGTCTTGGACAGCAATGAATTGGAATTTCGCCACTAGAAAGTTAGAACCCATCAGCTCTTGTAAAAGTGATTATCATCTTCGGCACCAAACTCACTCTTGCCGGGGAAGAATCTGTCTTCGAGCTCACAGTCATGTGATATATATTCAAAACAAGTCCAATGAAGGAGCTGGTAAGATGTAGAACCGGTCAGATGACGCCGGCCCATAATCTCACCCAGGTTCTGCTGAGAAATCCCAACATCGGCTTCTTCCGTAAGCGCGGAACTGCAGAATCAGCTAGTCCAAGTTTAGAAAAATCTCATTTCCTCTTTGGGAAGTATCTCGTTGCTGAATCTAGAAGAAGATAGCATCATACACCAGCGAAAGTAATTGCAAACTCACGATGGATGAGCCGAGTCTTTGCTGTATTTCTAATCGTCATAATAGCAGGTCAGTTTGTCATCAGGATTTGACTATAAAGAGTCAAGATGGGACATTGGGAAAGTCTCGCCGCAATCACTGTTATTGACACCCAAAAACCGGAACTTTTTACCTTCATCATTATCTTCCAGCTACAAGTCAACATGACAGACTCACGCCTTTTTAAGCCAATGAAAATTGGCAACATCCAAGTCCAACATCGCATCGGTATGGCTCCCATGACTCGCCTTCGAGCAACCGTGGACCGTATCCCCAATGCCTTGATGAAGGAGTACTACAGTCAACGCGCTTCTGTTCCCGGAACTTTGATAATCACCGAAGGCACGCTCGTCTCGCCTGCTGCAGGTGGTGGCTTTGCCAGAACACCCGGAATTTGGACACAGGAGCAAGTAAATGCCTGGAAGACCATCACCGATGAAGTACATAGCAAAGGCAGCTATATACTCGTACAGCTTTTCGCCATGGGCCGAGCTGCTACTGTTCAAGTTGCGAAAGAGGAGGGAATTGATATCATTGCTCCGAGCCAACTCTCATTCGAAGGGGGTGCTGAGCCTAGAGCTATGACTCTACCGGAGATCTATGACATGATCGAGGCTTTTGAGACTGCCGCAAAGAATGCAGTGGCTGCTGGTTTTGATGGAATTGAAATCCATGGTGCAAACGGATATCTTCTTGATCAATTCCTCCAGGATGTCAGTAACCATCGTGATGATGAATTCGGCGGAAGCATTGAGAACAGATCGCGCATGCTCACCGAAATCCTAAAACGCGTCGCCGCAGCCATCGGCCCAGAGCGTGTTGGCCTTCGTCTCAGTCCATGGAGTACCTTCCAAGGTATGCGCATGGTAGACCCGATTACTCAATTCAGCGACATCATCACAAAAGCGACGAACCTCAACCTCGCTTATCTCCATCTGATTGAGTCACGGATCTGCGGCAGCACGGATGATATCAACAATGGGCAGGAAAGACTTGACTTTGCTTATGATCTCTGGAAGGGACCTTTGCTCATTGCTGGTGGGTACAAGATAGATGGTGCAAGGAGTTTGGTCGACGTTGAACATCCAGAGAGGGATATCGTGGTCATGTTTGGGAGAGATTTCGTGGCGAACCCTGATCTGGTGTTGAGGTTGCAGCATGGATTGGACCTCAATCGAGGTGAGAGGAATACTTACTATACAAGTGACTCGACTGGATATGTAGATTATCCTTTTACCGCTGGGATCACTGTTGCAGCTTAACATACTTCCATGTACATTTTCCCTGTTCTTGTTTACAAATCATTCCCTAATAAAGATCATTCACCTTTCGTAAGCTCGTTTCGTCAATACGGGCGAAGCAGAGTACAACAGCCTGGGGGCGTGTTAAAATTGCAGTGCAGCCAACCACCTCGTTTACATTGGTTGAGACGCGTCACGCGACAATGGTAGCCCTTGGGCCGGTGTTAGAATTGCAGTGAAACCCCTCAAAACCTCGGGATCGGAGTAATTCATGACCAACCAGTTGCTTATCTTATGCCACTAAATACTCAAAATAGGTAGCTGCGCCAATAGCAAAGAATAACTTGTTAAATGGTATCTAATGGATATAGCTTCCTGGATTTTTATGGTAGCACTTACCTGCTTCACTTTAGTGAGTCCGCAGGGTTTTAGAAGGAGTCGCTATTATAAGCCCACAGACGAAAGAGTTTATTTATCTTACATATTCTAGAGAAGCGTTTAGGCTACTTTATCTTGGTAGCTTAAGCTTTAAAGGATATTTATTCCGTTACCCACCTGGTAAGTCTCATCATTATTAAATGGACAAACTGTTGTATTTTTAACTGGGCCTGTTGATTGGCTCATTGATCCTCGGAACACGTTATGCTATTCCAGGCAGAAGTTTAGCCCATATCAGATCATCCAGCGGTACCGTATATATCAAGACGGCTCCACTTCAATTTATACCTCAACTCCAATTCAACCCATTTCCACCATGGACGCAGACAACCCATTCTCGGTCTTCCCCAGGGAAGTCCGAGACATGATATATTCCTATTCCATCCCAGAGATCCCAGCTACGGACGCCACAGTCTTGAATACAGCCTACAATCCCAAAAATGCCCCTCTTCTGTTCCTCAACGAAGCCATCTCCAATGATGTCCAACACGTGCTCTACAAAGATCACGCGATAGTCATCCCGGTGCTGAACCCAAGTGAATACGAACTCAAAGAGACAAAATTCGCACCAGTCGTCCGCCAGTGCTCACGATTGATGAAACAGCGCTCTAATAGAGTCATCATCGGCACATCACGCTTTGTTGTCAGCTACTCCCCGTTGGTTCACATTAACATCGCCGACGGAAAATCAGCCGAGGACTGGATACAAAAGTTCTGCGGGTTCGATAATCCTGAGCCGCTAGCTAAGAAACTCATCGATGAGTTGATCTCGCTACGACCTGACCTTCCAAATGTCAAGGTCATTGAGTTTAAGTTCTTCGAGTGTTTTAATGTTCTTGTCGCCCTGAGGTGGAAGGAATACTTTTTGGAACTAAGGGAGGCGTGGCCTGAGATTGAGATTGAGATTGATTTTGTTCCTGCATTTGTGAGCTGGGAGCATGTTGAAGGGTTTTTGCAGGATGCTCAGGAGAGTATGGAGGTCGATGGTGTTTTTGACGAGGATAGACTGCGAGAATTCGAAGAAAGGAAGTATGGGACCGAATAGTCGCTGGTCTTTGACTGAAAGGAGGCATTGGGTTTCACTCATTATGCAGCATCAGATATTTTAACATGGAAAATGCATAACATAAACATTCTAACTACAAACAAGCTACGCTATGCTTTCTAACTCATCCCTCAAAGATCATACTCAGCAATCAACTTCTCAGCGGCAGTCATACCCGTCACATAAGCAACAGACTGAATATGACAACTAGCCAAAACAGGCACGACACCCATATCCGCCACACGCAGACCCTCAAATCCAATGACCTTGAAATCACTATCAACCACAGCCTCAGGATCATCCTTCTTACCCATCTTGGTAGTACCGCACATATGCCAGCTCGATGAAATAGTAGCTCGCCAGTGCGCAAGAAGCTCTTCGTCGGAATCGCCCACTGGTCCGACCATGGTATCGACGTTGTTCTTGACGTAGTTTTCGTGCTTGACTAGACGGAATGCATCGCGGAGGGATTCGATGGCTGCGCGACGGTCGAAGGGTGTGGAGAGGAATTTGGGGTCGAATTTGAGAGGGACGTTGGGATCGGAGGATTGGAGTGTTACTTCGCCTTGACTCTGAGAATTGTAGTAAAAGACCAGAATGCAGGAGTAGTTCAAATTACAATCCGGGAATTGCGGAATGAACCAATGAATAGGAAAGTGCGTAAGAATCTCATAATGCGGCACAGTCTCCTTCATAAGATACTCCTTCTCCTGTTCCGGCAAAGCCTTGAACTCTTCAGACTTGACAAGCTTATCAAGCTTGAACCAGCCAATGCCCAATTCACAGGCAAACTTGGTCCAAGGGCCTGTGCCATCCCGGCGCCATTGCTGGAGTGCTTCGTCCATGGCTTTTTGGTCACCGTAAAAGGGCTTGCGGGCTGTGTCGCCTTCTTTGCGGGTATAGACTAGCGGAGTGAACATGTGATCCCTCAAACCTTGGCCGATGCGGGGGACGTCTTTGACGACGGGGATGTTGAATTGGGAGAGTTGGGAGGCGGGGCCTATGCCGGAGTGCATCAGGATGCTGGGGGTGTTGAGGGCTCCTGCTGAGAGGATGACTTCCTTCGAAGCGTAGTCTGGTCATATTAGTTATGAATTCATTAATCCTCCATCATCATGAGAACTTACACTTCTTGTCACCGACTTCAACACCGACTGCCTTGTTGCCCTCAAGAATAACTCTCTGAACAGAAGAATCCGTCAAGACAGTCAAGTTCTCGGGCTTTGGTTCCAACAGATCATTTGCAGTAGATCGTCGTCCCTTGTAACTCGAATTGATCAAAACCGACATTCCGAGAGGGTTTCCAGAGTTATGATCAGGATTCAATGGGAAACCAGCCTCCTCGAAGAGATCCAGGACAGGAGGAAGATCCTTCTCCCACTCAGCCGCATACCCAACATGAAGTTTTCCTTGACTTCCATGATCCTCATTCTTGGGCGCAGCATACTTCGCATCAATACCCTCAGGCAAAGCTCCATGGAACGTCTCAAGACTCTTATACCGCTTCTGGATCTTATCCCAACCGAATGAATCATCACCTACAATCCTCGCCCACTCTTCATAATCATCTCTGGCACCAACACTGTAAACACCAAAGTTGATCGCACTCGAACCACCGAGTCCTTTACCACGCGAATAATCCAATTCACGACTATCGGCGTGTTCCTGGGGCGTTGTCTTGTAGCCCCAGTTCATGTCCTTGTTCATGAAAGTCAACCATCGTTGACCGTCGACGCGGAGGTTGCGGTCCGCGTTTGTACCGCCTGCCTCGAGGAGCAGAACGCTTGGCTTTTTGCCTGCTGAGGCAAGACCTGCTGCAACGGAACTTCCGGCGGGGCCACCTGGAAATGACGTTAGTGCATGTTTTTAGTGGTTGTGTGCTTTTAGTGGTGAAGATCATTTGATAGTGCGGGTTTTCGAGTCATTACTAGCGCGTGCGAACGGCCGCCGGACAGAATGAAGTGGAAATAAAGAACGTACCTCCTACGACAATAAAGTCATATGTTGGAGAAGCCATTGTTGCAGATCTGATATGGAAAAGATGGTTGATTGGATGATGAGGGTTTGAGCGATTCAGTTTATGAGGCGTGATAAGATTACTTTTGATCAACCAGCAATGAGTAATTGAGACGGGAGAGAATTGATAATGAGGGGAAATGGGTTATACAAGGAGTTATATACAGTTTAGCTCTACTGATGAGTGTGACAAGTGCCACGCAATTAATGCTCGTCGTTTGGGTTTCCCCTCTCCATTAACTGGGCTGGGTAGGGCGTCGTAGACTAGGGCGCCTTATCCTAGTGTAACGTCTTGATACTGTAACAGGCAAGGTGTTGAGTCTTGGTAGTACAGTCTGGTAGGGAGAATCATACGGTATGTTGGTCGTAAGCGGGGATTAAGAACAGCGCATTGTTAAAAGGCGGGTATTAACTTAGACGAGTTTCAAGGGTTCCTGTCGATCTTACTCCGCAGCATCACGGAGAAGAATAGTGAGAAGGTTATGTAGTTAAAAATGTCATACGCTTATTAACTCCTGTGTTTTGTCGTTGATTCAGTAAGCGGGCTCTTACATGGATGCATTGTCGAATATTATGTACCGGATCAGTCTGCGCCCTACGGTAGTTGTGCTGACTGAGACTCCAGCTCACTTTAGAGTGATGGCCGCTGCCGAGAAGAAACCCCGCTGAGGTACAGGGATGGTTTAGGTTCCGCGGAAGTGACCCCTTTCCTGGACCGGGGTTGTAGGGACTGGGATTTTTAAATGCAAATCATGTTTGTTTCCACGAGTGTCTTTTGCAATTCTCATTTCTCATGTCTCGGCTCATCATGTCATAAATCCGATTGCCGGTTGCCATGTGCCGAAAGGATCATGAACCATCCTGCCAACAGGATGATGCATCAGATAATGCATCGAATTGATACGCGATTGTTGCAGCGCAGTAGCATAACAACCAGGTATGTCCTTGAATAATGCAGATACTTGTGACTGGGAAGTACCCACTAATCCCCGTCTTAACACCGGAGCATATTTCCATTGCGAGTTTAGAGCCATTAGTCCAACGCTCAGCGCGGCAGATTCTCTAATTCTCCGTTGACTTACCACTGTTCCCACTAGTTAATGGACCTTCTTCCCCTGAAGATTGCATAATCTACACAAGCTGATCATATCCTGAACTGAATGACAAGATCTGCAGGAGATGGAGTGTCACCCCGAGACTACCGTACTCAGTGGAGGCGACATGTTTGTGTAAAATGTTATTCCATCGCCGATCTCATGAACTGCCCTCCATTTTGAGCCGCCACATGCTTTTCTTGGCCGCACGACTAAGGAACGTCGACAGTTGACTCGTGATGACAGGGATCTAACCTGTGGTAATACCCAAGTGTTAGCACCTGTCAACATTGAGTGGCTTGACTGGTTTCTTCTAGGGCCCTTCTGCGACGCCAGATCTTCGTGACGGCTCAAGGGAAGGTAACGTCGCTGTCAAAGCACACACTTAATGTCTCGGTATATGGACCCGTTCTTAGAAGGCAAGTCCCGAACGACAGTTCTTAAATAAAATTAAACTTGATGCTTGTCTCCGTATTTATTCCCCATGAATCTGTCGCATGTAAATTCTTTCTTCATCTTTACTTTCTCTTTTTTTTTTGTAAGTTGAGTTGCTCAAGATGGATGCTATTGCGGAACAGTTCATCCTGCTCTCTTTGGGCCTGATCACCATCTTCGTCCGCATTGGCGTGAGATGGCGACAGGTTGGAGTTGCGGGATGGCAATTGGATGATTATCTGATGCCATTTACTGGTGTAAGTTCCTATCTCAACTAACTCCTTGTCTAGGACCACCTACTGACCATGGCATAGCTCCTCTTCACAGCCGAGACGATAGCAGCGTATCTCGTTGGCGCCAAATTCCAGGGCTTGACGAATAGTTACATGACCGACGAACAACGCGCCGACATCGACGTCAACAGCGAAGAACATTACAATCGAGTATGGGGATCCAAGATTCAGGTCATAGGCTGGTCCTTTTATGCTTGTATTCTTTGGTCGCTCAAGTTTTGCGTCACTGCTTTTTACGGTCGTCTTACGTATGTTACCTTCCAACGCCCATAATTATTGACAACACTGACTCTTGTAGCTCGGGCTTGTCGCATCTAAGAATGCGAGTTATCGTTGCATATATCATCCTCGGAATTACCTATGGTGTTGTCGCTCTTACGATTCTGCTATCGTGTCAGCCTTTCAATCATTTCTGGCAGGTTACGCCTGATCCGGGATTGATCTGTCAACCGACAAAGTCACCGGCCTATGTTCTAGTCGTTGTCATTCCCAACATCTTGACGGATATCTACCTGTTGTCTATTCCCTTACCTGTGAGTACACTGATCGGCACTATCGCGATGGGATGCTAACAATTGTGCAGCTACTCTGGGGCGTCAACATCAGCTTGCGACGCAGACTCACACTCATGCTTCTCTTCAGCGGCGCTCTGTTCATCATGATGGCGGGCACAATTCGAGCCGTCACAATTCTCACAGTACGCACAACCCATCTTACCTGTACATCGACGATTGACTAACATACTATCTAGGCTGGACCTGAAGGCGCAGTATCCGGTAGCTCCTGGGCCTGTCGCGAAACCTTCGTCGCAATCATCGTAACCAACCTACCCATCATTCAACCCTTGATCCGCAAAGGCGCCAACTTCATCGGTCTCAGCGTCCTATTCTCCCGCGGTACAAAATCCGCATCACAAAGCCACCAACTCCGCAGCAACGAAGGAGGAAGCCGCTTCAAATCCAGCCGCAGAACGAAAAACGACACAAACACAGGCCACCCGCTAACTACAATGCCGCAAACTTCTGCATGGGCCAGCGACGAGCATATCCTTCCGGGTACAAGTAGTGGGAACGGCAAGGGGATTGTTGTGGCGCAGGAGATTAGCGTGCAGTCCGAGGCTTTCGATGATGCGAATTTGAGCGACGTTACCAAGGGTCCTGCGGTGCATGATTGGGGGTACAAGACAAGGGATCCTTGAGCGTGATATGGGAAAGACTTGTTTTCTTATCTATACCGAATGTAATAATGTAATGCAAATTCTTCATGAACCTCTTTGAACTTGATGTGATGTGGAGACCGGATCCGCGGAAGATCGTCATCCGGTGAAGACAAGGACCGGGGTTAAGTGTCCGAGTCCCCGTATCTTCAGCGGATCCGTATTTATACCCTGCAGCCTCCGCTTTATCTTGAGCCCTGAGGACGGAGGGGGCGGTCAATCTACCGGTTAAGACAACCGAAGCCGAGGCATTGAGTTTGAGGACCTTGTCAATGTTTAAAGTGAGTGGATTTTCTTATAGCTGTTGGTTAGAGATATCAATGCAGCGGAGGTAAGCGATGTTTATAAACATGGGTTTCCTTGTGAGACGCAAAACAGATTTAGATGCACAAGGTTTCGGCTATCATCCGACGTAGCATCTGTGTTTGGTCTCAAGTGTTTAGATATATCTCATCGACCTGGCCAATAAGTTGGGTTCAAACAAGTGTTTTGATTCAGTTCGGAGATGTATTTCATGCCCGCCAGGGTACATTAGTACTATACCTATAGCAAATCAAATCAGGAAGGTGACGCTGCACTTCTTCTCTGAATCATCCTTGCATTTCACGCAATTTAGGTCGGGTACCTCGCATCTGTAGGCGGTTCGTGTCAGCAAACTTTACAAGCAGTTGGTCCTATTCGTTGAGCTGAGCCAACAAGCAGATAAGATCATGTAAAATAGTGGCGTTATAAACTGTCACAAGCCAATCCGCGATATCTTCACTGCAATTCTAACTCCCCCCGAGAGGTTATCATTGTCACGTAGTCTCTTTCCGCTGCGAAGTTGAGATACGATAATAATTTATAGTTGACGCGTCGATATGCGGCTTGAGTCTAATATCTATGACTTTGGAGTTGCCGTTTAACGTCTGTATGAACTGAAATCTTGACCATACCCCAAAAAGTCTACATCTCACGCATCCCATTCCATAAATTCCCGACATCCGTAAACTCAACCTCCTGCAACATAGACCACCAATTAGGGAACGGATCCGGCACAGCAACAGTCGCTCCCAAACCAAGAGCTTGGTTCTGGGCAGCCACCAAACTTTCACTTCCATCTTCTCGCTGTCTATCAGCGTGACTGATCTGCTGTAAATGCTGATCTGATCTATCGACAATACGATATTCGTGAATAGACTGGTGTAAAGCCTCGAAATCAGCTCTTGAGCGACCGCGGTAGCGACCTTCGTCTTCTGTGGCTCGCTTGTATAGGAGTGATGAGTTTTGGATGGTTTTAATCTGCTCTTGTTAGATCCTGACCTCTTATCTCGAATAAGTGACCTGAACTTACCCAACCTCCAGCGAGTTCCCATGCATTTTGAAACTCTTCCAAGTACTCGAGCCCCCAGTTCATGAGCTGTTCAGCTCTTGTACTTCGACCGAGATTCATCCTAGGAAATCGAAATACGTAAAGATTCAGGAAACATGCTGTGAAAGCACAGAATCCAGAGAAAGGTGTCATAAGTGGGATACCACACTCTGATGCTTCTTGAAGCAAGCATGTGATCTGTTCCGCTGCGTTGAAGAGCTGCTTGGCACTTTCATCCCACCAACCTGGCGGCGCTTCTGCTTCGAGGAGGGGAGGGTCGACGGGACCTCGAGGTGTCATGTCGGCTTTCGGTAAAAATGGGAAATATTCCCGGTGGAGCATGATTGCACTGCGTAAATGTCAATGTCAGCGTCACCTTTTCGGGGTCAGCAGGAGTCTTACCTGAGATAGTAAAGCATATTGAGGTAAATGAAAGATTCACCATGCCCCAACGTCATATGCACAACAACACTCTGCTCCGGGTACCAAAGCCTCTCATGCTGTCCCTTCCTCCACTCCTCCAATCTTGCCCTACACTGATCCCAGGGCGACCCCGGCACCCAAGGACAATTCTCAGCCGCACACATCCCCGGTGCACAACGTCCATTATTAAACACAAAAGACATAGCCTGAGCATAAATATCAAACCCCAGCGCGATTGACTCAAAGCCCTCTGCAAGACCGGATGTGTCACCCAGCGAAGTGCCGAAAGAGAAATCGGTGTAGTTGAGAGGTCGGGGCACCTTGAGCTTTTGCATTTCGGACATGGGGAGCATGCGGGGATTGTATGTTCCTGAGTTGATGGTACAGTCCATTATGAAGCAAGCCCAGTATGTGCGAGATTCTACGGCTATGGCCATGGTGTCTGTGTCGTGACTTTGGGAGACGTCGAGGGGGTGGGGACTTATGCGGGAGCTGTGAAGGGATTGCATAATGCGAATTGCCATTCCTGAGATAATTAGATTATGTCTATAATGGCTTGACAGTAACTTACCGCAGTGCATCCAGGCTTTGTGATACTCGCGCACACCCCATTCGTATAACGTCAGAATCAACAAAGCCTGTACGACTTGGACCTTCGGCGGTTGCAGAATAGCATCTGCCAGGGTGCTCCAAGCATAACTCGCATAAGCCTCACTGCTTCTTAAACCCCTCAACCAATCCCCTGTGACGATAGAGCATTGCTTCCTCGTGATAGCAAGAGTGGTAGCAAGCAGTGCTTTACCCTCCTTTGTCCGAACCGTCTGATACTCTTTCATAAAAGCCGACGCCTGAAGTATCCTCAACTCGGGAAACTTGGCAGTAAAGATATTCAAAGCTTTCAGAATGACGCCCATCGGCAGATTCGACAGGTGTTCGTCCATACTCTCGAGTTCATTGTATGGGGCTGGTTGTCTTGAAGGGATGGGCGTCACAGGACTTTGGTAGACTGACGACTGCGAAATCACGGAAGTCTCATCACCCATTGGAGTCGAAGCAGCTGATCCATTTTGTATCCTCCTTGCGGTTTTCTTAGCAGATCTGACTTGTGGCCTTGAGAGTTCGCAGCCAGATGTTCCGAGTCGGTCACATCTTGAGCAAGGTGCAGTTCCAGTGTGAACGCACTTGACCTTTGCTTTTCTTGAATTATATTTCAGATTGTGTTTTTCTCGAATTGATTAGTTCAACGACTTACCGGCAGTGTTCGCAAGATAAACTGGAACGCATTGTTCGGTATTGGCGGGTTGTCGGATTTGAAGTGCAGATCCAAGAAATTTGGGAGCCGATAAGCCGGTTTTCGGAACTCGGGTTTGGCGTTTACGGAGGAATGTTTTCCCGCTGAACACAGGGAGTACATCAACCACCAAGACAATCTTCAATACTTTCTTTGTACAGACAGGGATATCCTTAAGGAAAGTAAAAGCTTTACATTTAGGCATCAATAACTTGGCTTGTGCAAGGGTTGTTGGCATGTTGAAAGCTGACCTTGAAAACCCTCAAAAAAGTAGGTATTTCTATAACCAATTTGGGTTTCGATTAGATAAGGTTTTGGAAGATGTTTACACTTTTTAAAGGGCATTATAACTTCTTTATCTACATATAACCTTTTTTTTACCTTACCCTATATATAAGGTTTAGGTATAATATAAATACCCTTTTCCTTACTTTAATCTAGCTTTTTTCCTCTTCCTTTTACTTTTAATAACCTATAACTACAACTACGTAAAATTAGTAAGTCCCTAGGGATAGTTTAAAGCAGAGACTTAATATAGATAACAGCTACACTTCCTCAGTAAACATCAAATACACTTTACAATACCTATCCCAACAGTCTGCTTCTTTTTTGGGGATCCTTATTACAACGGGGCCACCAATCTGGGTTTCTTCGATACAGACCAAGCAACACAAACTCGTGCGCGCTGTAGTCTTTAACAAATCTTTCCCAAATCAGGCTATGGCGTGGGCTGAAGTATAGACTGCAGACGTAAGTGTGAAGTGGGTATATCTCTATTGAGTCGTAGAAAACCATAAGGAATCTATGGGCGTCTTCGATTAAAGCCAAATGACGTGGTTCAGAGTAGACCTCCTGTTGAACAATGGTTAGCTTGGAGCCCTTCAATCCTGCCAAGATACGCGACTCACAACTGGTAGGTCTTTGAGAAAAAGCAAGGCATTTCTTGCTGCCGGAAGGCCATCGCATATGCTCAGAGCTTCCAGCCAGAAGAGAAATGTTTCGGCAATGAAATCATAGGCGGGTTCAAAGCCAGTGAGGCCCTCTCCGTCTTTGATTTGTGTGAACAGCTGGTAGGCTTCCTGTAAATGTTCGGCCCAGAAGACGCATGCGTACTCCAAGCCGTTTAAAGGATTTGATTTGGGACAATTCATTTGAGCGTCTCCGACCGTTGCTCCAGGATACACCAGACCGTACATATCCTTATCAAGCGTGCGCAGGATACCAATGGATTGTTGGAACAGTACGTAATGGTGTTTTGCAAAGCCAGACTCGAAGAGAAATGTACTTGAATCTCTTACTAGGAAGTCTTTGGCCGACTGGTGAACGAAAAAGATTCTGTTCTCTCTGGTCGTCAGGAATGAACCACATTCTGCTATAATGTCGGGAAGCGTATCTTTCTTCACACTCATCTCCTCCATGATTGACTTCTCCATTGTCCATAGCTCAGTTAATGTGAGTGGGCGGAAGACGGCTGAGACAGTGGCAAGAAGTTTCATGTACAGCTTCTGGCCGTAAGAGTCGCGAATTTGTCCGATCATTCTCTCATAAAGATTGTTCAACCCTGGGGGAAACATTCGAAGCATCGACTCAATCTCCCAGGTTTTGCTGTTCCCAAGCTGTTGTAATACTAAGGCCACCCATAAGAATGTTCCTTCGGCATTATCGGATAGGTAACCCTGGATTTCTCGTGCCTTTTCGTTATCTAGCTTCTTTCGAATCTCCAGTTGGCGGGTATGGTGGTTGATGTAATAGTCGACAGCTTGAGAAACAGACGTCTCGTTGAGTTCTAACGAAAGTGGCAGCTTGGATGGTGTTCGGCCCAGAAACTCCTCAATTTCGCAGCGGTTGCGACTACTTACAATCCACTTAACGCGCCAATGCGTGGATGATATTAGTGTGAGTAGATGGGAAAGATCATCAAGACACTCGTCCAACGCATCCACAACCAGATATGCTTTCTCGAGGGCTGCATCGGACATAATTTTGCGAAAAAGATCTTCCGTCGCGATTCTAGAGTTCCAATGAGTAACCTTGTATTCTGGTTGATCTTCCACGTGGGACAGAAGACAAGGCTGCTGGTTAACCAGGAGGTATATCAACCCTCTAAGTACCGCCACGGCATTATTCAAATCGGAGTTTGTGGCCTGACAGAAAAAGAACGACAAAGAGACGTGGTTCTCTGGGTTACTCAATTTTGTATTTGGCTGTAGCTCATCGATAAGGCCGCACAGTAGCATGGTTTTGCCTTTTCCAGGGTCTCCTTTGATCCAAAGGACGCGACTATCGTGGTCTTCATTGCGCCATGCCCGAAATTGAGGGTTTTCAAGAATCCATCTATATGAGTCCTTTAATAAGCCACCGTTGGTCTGTTGAATCCTGGTTTTGTCCTGTCGAGGATCAGTTGAACGGAGTGCTGCCAGGTGTCTTTTGGCGTCATAAGGATGGTTGTCTCCAAGGTAGTTGTTCGTTGTGTATTGGTCTCCAACTTGTACTCTTGAAGGGCCACCATGGAAATCTGTACGGAAGCAGATCTGACCTCAGTCTCACAGAGACTGCACAACCACTTCGCAACACTTACCTTGGATCGACAGAACCGAGTAGGATTACTGAAGAAAACAAGTTGGGCACTGTACGACAAAGAGTATATGGGGAGATTGATCGACGATATCGCCACGTCCATCAACGAACTCGAAAAGGTCTTTCCCGTTGCACCCCAAGCTATACAGCGCCTTGCCAGGATGGAGGTTGAAGAGCTGAATGATGAGCACGAGTTGAAAATGCTCCAGGATGTTACCAAAGGCTTGGATCCCGTCTTGAAAGATATGACCGAGCACAGGCTTCAAGAGCTCACAGGGAAGAACTCGGCTGGGCGAGTCGCGGGGAATGGAAGCGTCAACATTGGACATACTTTTGTGAAAGATTCGTTTGTTCAGGGTCAAGGGCCCAGAGACAACACGACCAACCACGTCGATGAAATTGATGGTGGAGAAAAGTCGCGGGTTAATGTTGGTAACACTTATGGTGGAAAGGGATTTTGGGACTGAACGTAGCATTGATTGGTGTTCATTCTAGAACTGACGACACTCACTCTGATCAAACTTACAAAAGTTCAAGCAAGACATGCCTAGTCAACTATTCACTCTTTACATACTGAATACTTAGCTCAGCATCTATGACTGCAACAAAACACGTCCTCTCCAGTCTCACTGTTTCTACAGTTGAGTTTTATGAAAAAGCATAATTTTACATACACGATCATGATACCTTGGCTTAGTCTCCTAATCTACAAGATTTTGTTGAATTCACACAACAGACCTTGCCGCAATGACTCTTGCCATGAAATCATCAGCAAGTTGATACTCCATATCACTTATGTTCATGTTTGGCCTTCTTTTTAGGTCTCATCTCACCCTCATAAATCTTGAAGAAATTCTCTGGTTCTGTGGGATGCTCGCCGGTTACATCGTGAAAAGCTGTGGTTGAGATGTAGTTGGTTTTGCCCTCTTTGACAAGACTGTAGTACTCGAGAAGATACTGCTGCTCTGATGGATCCAATTCAGATTGGGATTTGAGCGCTCGTTTCGCTTCGGCACTTGAATTGGTTAGTATGATGCTGTTTTGGTGGTGGGGAAACGTACTGAGAAATGTTTTCAAATTGAAGTTCGGTTCCGAGGGCCTTGCTGGCAGCGGCAGCGAGTTCCTCTCCTGCGCAGAGCATTGGGCCTGGCACTTATCGTCAGCCCTGCTCGTCGTGATATTGTTCTTGGGAGATTTGACTTACCAGTGACCACCATCATCTGACCTCGGTGGCGGTCGTCAAATCCATTCTTGCCCTTTCCAGTCAAGACATGAGCAGCAACTTGGGCAACGTCCTGTCTGATAGTTAGTGAATGCCTTATCTGGTATCGGATAATCTTACACCAAGTGCAACTGGGGCGAATTTGTGGTTTTCTCCAATGGGAAGTGGGAGAACGCCTTCTTCTTTCGCCTGTTTAGAGTACAGAAGAAGGTTCTCGGCATAGAAGCCGGCCCTAGATATCATTAGTTTCTTATCCCTTATGTGGCTATTGTAAGACTTACCGAATAACACAGGGCGAATGTCCAGTAGAAACGTTCGGGTCCCCTTTGGCCTCCATAACAAGCGCCTCCAAATCAATGAACTCTCTCAACCTGGGTTGCTTTCCCCTCTCAGCGTAATCACACCCCGCCGAACTAATTAGCAGCACGTTCGGCACGTCCGCCCTCTTCGCTGCATGGATAAGCTCCTCGGTGATCTCCAGTTTATGTTCATGAGTAGGAGGAACGAGACAAATGGTGTCGCAGCCAGTATCTTGGAGGGCCTTGGCCATGGTACGAAGACGGCCAGGCTTGTGAGGGACGATTTTGGCGCCGAGGGATTTAAGTTCCTGGGTTTTTTCTGATTCCGGGTGAAGGGTGAGGCCGACAACGTTGGTGACTTTGCGGGAAAAGTCGCGGTGCTTGAGGATCAGCTCCGCAATTAGGAAGCCCGTGTTGCCGTCGACGGCTGTGATGCAGATGTTTCGCGACATGATGGGCTGATCTTTTACATGAATTGAAGAAGAGGGTTTCAAGGAAACATTAAATGAGGGGAGAACTTTGTTGTAATAAGAGTCAATAAGCCATTGTTGGCACGGCCCTCCGTGCTGTTAGCTCTCAAGTAACACAAGTCTCGTCATGCTGAGCAATTGTTCCCTGTCTACCTCCAAGTGACAAGAGGACCGGAGCAGAATGTCCGCAGACGCCATTTACGTATGTGCACGATCAATGTTTGCTTTTTATGTAATGTAAAGAAATGAGGCTGGTTGCATGTTGTGATGCTGACGACAATATTGCGAAATGATAATTTGTTCATGAGGGGTTGGTCAAGGTGGCCTGACAGTTGGATCTGCCCACAGTTTCGCAATACGATCAATGCCGGTAAATTCACAGTGCAACGCATATTTCCAACGGCACTAATGCAAGCACTTTAGACCGCAATTGTTAGACTTGTTGATAGAGTACATATACAAATCAGTGCCGGTAGACGATCATCAGCCCAGCTATTATTGTACAATGGCAATACTGTGGGACATCTGATTTTCACATCGGTCAATGAGTCGTCACGAAATATCAGGTAACTTTCATAGGCTTGATTCGATCATTTCAATTTATCGCTATGGCTTGTCGATACAGAGCACTTCCGTCCGTCCAAGCATCATCTTTCATAATAGTAACACATCTAAGAACTGAGACCACCCTTGCGACCAGCCTCCTTGGCCTTCTCACTGCCGGGTTCGAAAGAGCCAGACGAGGCCTTTCCACCCTCGGAAGCAATTTCTCGCTTGGTATATGTTAGTTGTTTTCATCAAAATCAGTAGAACATGGTGGACAAACCTGCTTGTCGGCATCCATACTAGCGAAACCACCAGAGTGGCTAGACTTTCCGCCCTTGGAAGCAATCTCTTGGACCTCCTCCTTGGGTCTGAAACTGTTAGTAAAATTCTCGAAGTTGGTAAATTTGTCCAAACATACCGGTTGGCAAAGTTGCCGGGGTTGGAGTTATCGGTGCCAGTCATATTGATGGTTGAAGTGTCTATGATTGATAGTAATTTTTTTTCTAGCTTATTCTAATTTCTTGCGATTACTCGGATCTCTTCACCTTTAAATATCCAGCATCCAGCTGCTGGCTTTATGTTAAAGTGGTTCAATTGACGCGTTACAGTACGTTTACATGACGTATACGACTCATCACGCCTGACTAACAAGCATCGCATTAACTCGACATGACGTCTATAAAGAAGCAAACAATACATAATTCACGGCTGAGTGACGAAGTTGTTAAAGCAAAGCGCGATCATGACGCGTGGAGGTTGCTTTGTTTCCTAGCAACGGCTGACATAGGGACGGCTCATTGGTTTAAGCTTACGGTGATCGACATTGACACAAGGTTCACATTTCCACTGCGACAACGGTAGGTCTTACGTGAGTTAATTAATGGGATGTCGGAGAGTTCTTATGTCGTTATTGATCTGTACGTACTGTACTTTTTTTTTTCCTTGTCGGATCAATAATGACGGGATCATGCGTCACAATTGGCACCTGTAAACATCACACCTCGGGAGGTTTGGAGACTGATCTGATCCAATAGCGGGTTAATGGAATAGGCTTCACTCAGATCCAGATAAGATAGAGCACGATAAGATAAAGTAGCCAGAACGCTAGAGCTGAAGGGGCTCGGGATGACGGAAGGGAGCATTACGTAAATGCTTATTCCCGTGATTCAATCCCAAGTCAAGACACCGAAGTCGCCGACTTATCTTCACCATCACCAATTGCTGAATTGCTGAGAAATAGACATAACGTGAAACAACACCGATGACCGACTCTACCAACACAAGCGACTCAAGAACGTCTAGCGTGACACCTGGTCGTACGCGTGTAGCGCGGGTGGCATGTAAGGCCTGTCACGCCCGACGTGTCAAATGCGACGCCGGAGAGGGCCAGCCATGTTGGCATTGTCGCACGCGAGGTACGGAATGTGAATTAATTGAATCTAAGCGTGGAAAGTATGTAAAAGTGAGAGAATTCAGGTTGGATAGAATACTTACAGCGTTGTAGATATGCAAGACGAAGTAACGTTCAGTCGAAACAGCGCTCTTCGAGACGCTTGCAGCAGACTCAAAGTCCAGCTCCTGGACAAGACGAAACGCTGAATGTCGAAAGCATCGCAGTTGTGACTCCTCGAAGTAACGGGGCTACTCAGTATTCCGTACCGCCACAAAACTCGGAAGCAAATGTTCAACCTGACTGTCAACCACAAACTCAACCCAATCTAAGCCAAGTGAAAGACCGATCTTTCTTCCTCGGCGACTCAAGTAGCCTCTCCTATATCGTCGAACTGATATGCACTCCAAGAGGTGGAGTCAGCGAACCAGTCAAGGTACACTATCCAATCCCAGCATCGATAGTCGACCGTGCAGTTGCACCATCGCGCCCTCAAATCGAGCCGCTTCGTTTACAAGACGCATTGACACTACCATCAAAAGACATAATGGATCGACTCATTCACACATTCTTCGACACTGTGCATCCGCCGTGGCCTGTAGTCGACAGAAGAGTATTCCTACAGAGCTACAGAGCGGGACAAGCCTCGACACTTCTCTTGCACGCCATGTTTGTTGTCACTTATATCTTCTGCGAAGAAGATCTTATCAAGGATGCAGGATTCAGCGATCGTGTTGCGGCGCGAAAACATCACTATCTTCGTGCAAAGACGTTGTATGATGTTGATCATGAGACTGATCGTGATCTACTCGCTGCTTCGCTCCATCTTTTGGGATTCTGGTGGAATGGGCCTGATGATCAGAAGGATGCATGGTTTTGGCTGGGTTGTGCAACTTCCTATGCCCAATCATTAGGATTGCACCGATCGTATGTTGTCAGTCACTTCGCTCATGATCGGCACTGACTTGATCATAGAACAGTTACCTCTAGGCTCGGTCCAGAGAAGAGGGCGTTGCGGAAACGGATATGGTGGTCTATATATGTAAGTAAGTGCTTGGCTTTGTCGCTCCAGGTGTCTGACATTTTTAGACTCGCGACCGACATACTGCTGCATGTCTGGGAAAACCATGCAGAATTCGAGACGAAGACTGCGACATCGAACCTGTCACCGAGGCCGATCTCTACTATGACGACGTCACAGATGATCCTCTCATACCACCTCAGAACGAACATCAAACAGCCTTTTTTCTCGAGATGCGCAAGGCTGCCGAAATTCGTAAGCTTTCCCCTCTACTTGAACATACGCAACGACTAATGATATGACTAGTCGGGGACATTGTCATCGGGGAATTCAGTCCACGCCGTATAGCCTCAGAGCGGTATGAAGTTGCGAATCTCAAAAGGAGACTCGAAGAGTGGGAGTCTCAGCTACCGAAGTGTATGCAAATAGCACCACTCGATGAGACGCGTGGGGCAGCGTTCTGGGCCACTCAACTGCACATGGCATACCAGTAAGTCATGGAAAGCAGGCGATGCTATCTTTCTCACATGTTCCAGGAATTACTTCATCCTTCTCTTTCGGCCGAAGGCAATTCATGACCTTTCGCCTGCTCAAGTTGAGGGTGATATAATGGCACGCAGAGCAGCCGACACCATCACACGTATGACCGAGGATCTCATCGCTGTCGGTACATTGCGATATGTTCAAATGCACATGTAAGCAATCCCCACCTTCGACAGCCTCACTTCCTGACATGGTCAGTATTCCGGCCGTTTTCGGAGCGCTCTCGATCCATACGCTCGTCATTTGTCGAAAAGATCCCATTCGCCGTCAACTAGCAGGTAACAAATCACGGCAATGCATCCTCGCACTAAGTGAACTGGCAAAGTCATGGCCAATTGGGCTGTGGATAACGAAGTTCTTTGTCAATCTCTTCCGACGGTTGACAGGGCAGGGATCCGCGGTATCGGCTGGCTCAATCGTTGATGTGACGTCTCGTATCGCTCGCGCCAACGAGGATAATGCCTCTGGAGAGGCTGGATCGCAGAATTTGGCTGAGGCGTTGAATGGGTTCAGCCAACAACCATCCAGTTTCTTCAATGGTGGTGATGGTTTGGGTATGGAGCAGCAGCCAGGTGATATGCTATATCCTGATCAATTTGGGTTCGACTCTTTCTGGGCGGAAGATACCATTGATGTCGATTTACTGCTGCAGCATGGGTTATGTCCGCTGCTTCCAACTAACTTTGGACCTGCGCCACCTGGTTCGTTGGGTTTGTAAAGCCGAGGGTTAATCCAGGCTTTCTGGTTCAGAAGCATATATGTAGAATACTATGTTAAACTCTATGTCTGTGTCTATAGTCTATGGTATCTCTGAAGCATATCCGCTAAACCAATGCAAGTCCCATTCCACACGCCCTTTTTCTATCCCTTTCCCATTAACCAATTAAACTTTCCATTACACCTTCTATCAAGTGATCGCAGCGAACTTGCTCTTAGCTCTCAGCTTCTTGCCATACTTGAAGAAAAGCCAAGGAAACGGCGCCATAGCCACCGTCAAAAACGCAAGCAGACTAGACGCCCACTGGAAACCAAGGGTGTTGTACATCTGAATACCAAAGAGGGGGAACGCCGCTAGAAAGGGTGTTAGATGCTGGACTTGTAGGGGAGGTGGAACGGAACTTACCGGCGAAGGAGCAGCGGGCAAAGCTGTTGGCTGCCATTGCTGAGGCGGCGTATTGAGGATAAGCGTCGACCAAGAAAGTAAAAATACCGGTGAAAACGAGGAGCATACTAGACGATGTTAGTAATGAACTTAAAGATAAGAGAGGTGACTTACCCGCATCCAAATACTCCTGAACCAGTAATGGGCACGATCCAATGCACGCTTGAATAGGTTGTCCAAGCAAACCAAAATAAACCAAGAGGAATAAGAAAAGCACCAAGGATACACGGAGGCAGTCTATACTCCGGCTCACTAACAGCCTTGCCCGTCTTCTTCTTCTGCTCAGCCAACCATCCCGCTCGAAGCTTCGCCCAAATCGGTGTCGTAGCAGTCGCGACGATGAGTCCAACAAAGATACCCAAAAAGGTCATGCCGACCTGCCAGAGGTTCATGCCGTGGTTTGTTCGGAAGACGAGTGGGAAAGCGCCAAAGAAAAGATACAAAATGCCGAGGAGGATGGCAGAGTAGAGGTCGAGACAGAGACACATCGGTTCGAGGAAGAGGAGCTGAAAAGGTCGAGAGACAGAAATTTTGAGGGTCTCGAGGATGGGTTTGTGCACATCTTCCATAGGAGCGCGGTAAGCGTCGTTGCCAGTCTCTTTGCGAAGCTTCCTCGCTTTCTCCCGAAGAAGAATAGGATGAAACGTCTCAGGCGCAAAGAAGACAATCGCAACCATAAGAATAGCCGCCCAGATAAGCATAACATAGTATGTCCAGCGCCAGTTAGTATTATAATTGATAAACCCTCCAATCAAAGGTCCAAGAGCTGGACCAATGAACGGCGCAAGAGAAACCAAACTCATAGGTTTCTGAATATCCTCCTTCTCAAAAACATCGCCCGCCGTTCCACCAGCGACACTGAGAAAACTACTCCCAGCAAAGCCAGTGAAGAAGCGCGCGATGATCATAGTCTGAATATTCTGCGCGACGGCGGAAGGAATGGTCCATATGATAAACATGGTCCACGACACGAGATAAATAGGCCGACGGCCGTAGTACTCGCTCAATGGACTTGTCAGAACTGGACCAAGGGCAATTCCTAGGACGAAGGTTGAGAGACCGAGAGTGGCGACGATTTGGGAGCAGTTGAATTCGGCGTTCATTTGTTCGTACGTTGCTGTGTAAATTGAACTGGCGCATGTTCTAAGATCGTCAATTAGTTTCTTGGCGAATGTGACACAGAAATAATTGAGGCTTGACTTACACGCATAGACTTCCTACACAGGCAATTGAGACGATGAACCATTTTCGCAATGTTGACATGCTTCTTGGACAAAGGGGATCTTTGTCGCCGTCCCATGTGACGGTGATTGTTTCTTGGGTTCCATGTTCGGTGGTCTGATCACTTAAATTCTGATCTTCATTTGGCGCATTGTTCAATGGTGGCGCATTATTTTCCAGGTCTTCAGACCGACGATGAGTATCCTTCTCAGCCATTGTTGATGATGGTGATGCTGTTTCAAAACATGACTGACTGACGTAGGTATTTAAGAAAAAAGAGTCTAGGTAAGAAAAATAAATTTGACGGATCCACGGATTTGTAATGACGATTTCACTTTTTTGTCGGAGATAAGGAGTGGGGAATAAGGGGAGGTTAAGATGCCGCGGTGTCTTGTGAACTGTGACGTGCTGGTGGAGTTGATTAGAGCAGGGCAATTGGCCACTGCGTTAAGTCGCCGACTTGATTGATAAGAATGATATCGGGAATAGCTTCGGGAATGATTGCTAGCTGGTTGGTTCTGCGCTATACCATTTGTGTCTGCAGTGGAAATGTTCGCGTCAAAGCTGTCTGAGTATGCTGGTGCATGACGCTGGACATCCATAGGCAATCGACTGTTCGATCACTTGACGGCTCAGTTGTTCTTCAAGCGAAAATCTACGCACACTTAAGATAGTTGGACCTGCCGTTTTGCTGTGTTTAATACTAGCGGCAGGTCATGCGATTTATATGCTTGCAAAGCAGCACGTCTAGGGTAACTCGCGATCGCGACATGGATTTCTGACAGATTATCAGGTCATTAATACGTAGTGAATCGGACATCATGACAATATGGTAACAAGTTATCTGGACACTTTGAAACTGGTTCTGGGTGTTATTCTATGTCAATATGGTGGTCGAGGTGTGAGGCTCTGTGACAATCTTTGCCTGTCCTGTCAGCCAACAAGTTATGATTATTTTCAATTGGCTCCACACGTTTGCCGTTCGCATCATACTGACACGAAAGTTGTTTGCGACAATGGGTAGCCATTCAGAGAAGCCGGTTTTCTTCTTGTAAGTGTACCATATTCCACCTCAATACCACCGCTGACAATTCTAGTGACATTGATAATTGCTTATATTCACGCAGTAAGTCACGCCAATCCTTGATTCCTCACCGCGTCACTGACTTCAGCCAGATTACAAAGTCCTAGAACTCATGTCAGCTCGCATCGACGACTACTTCAAAACCCACCTAGGCCTTTCTCCCGAGGAAGCAGAACATCTTCACAAAGATTACTACCAACAGTACGGCCAGGCAATTGAAGGTCTCGTGCGTGATTTTCAAATCGACGCGCTCGACTACAACGCTAAAGTCGATGACGCGCTGCCCCTCGACGACCTCATCAAACCCAACCCTCAACTGCGAAAGTTCCTTGAGGAAGTTGATACTTCGAAGGTCAGACTATGGCTTTTGACGAACGCGTATGTTAATCATGGGCGAAGAGTTGTGAAGTTGCTTGGCGTGGAGGATCTGTTTGAGGGGTTGACGTACTGTGATTATACGAAGATACCCTTTGTTTGTAAGCCACAGAAGGCGATGTATGAGAAAGCTATGGAAGAGGCTGGGGTTTCTGACGTTTCGAATTGTTATTTTGTCGGTAAGTTGAATTCCATGATTGATGTCGGGAAGTTCCGCTGATTTTACTGGACAGACGACTCGCACAAGAATGTTGTTGGAGCGCAACAGGCTGGATGGACGGCTATTCATTATGTAGAAGAGGGATTTCCTCTTCCCGCGACGCCGGCATCGCAGTATCAGATTCGTAGCCTCGAGGAGTTGCGGTCGCTATATCCTCAGTTTTTCAAAGCTTCATAGTAGATACCGACCGACGGGATTTAATGTTGGAAATGTCCTTGTTTTCTCTCAGATAATGGTTTAGCTGGTCGTCTAGCGCTAGCAGCTATACTGGGGTTAATGTATTGTCGCGTCGCACTTTCCCCATCACCCAGCCGGTCGGCTTTCCTTTCATCCATATTCCAGCCAATAACCAAAAGTTCCGCTTCATCACCGTGTTAAAAAATGAAAATAGCAACGCGTCCCTCAGCCCAAAAAACAAACAGACAGGAGTCAAGTGAGAACAATACACCACAGCCGCCAGCTGATCAAGGAGTCTTCATCATGACTTGTGTCATCTGTGGTATCCCCATTCAACGTACCGATACGGAGGATGATGGATTTAACGGAAAATCGAACCGAGGTTGGCCACAAGATTGCCGCGCGGGTAAGTCCCAGCAGATTCAATCTTCGATTATCTCACGCGCTAACGGAATACCTATCAGTCTATGTTTTTGACTGGGACTTGGCCAACATCAAAATCTCTGGTCTTGGAGTCCGCGTTTTGAACGATGATATCCTAGTTCCCGTAGACCCATCTAAGCGCTACGACGGCAGTATCAATCAGGAACTGATTGGAGTGAGCGAGTTAGGCGAAGGGTTCCCGTTCCCTCGCAATAATAGACACTGGGGCTTTGTCCTTCACGACGCCTGCTGGGGTTTATTGTGCGAAGGCTTTCAACTTGACCTCAACCATCTCTTCCTGTTCTATCTTTCAACATACCTTGGCCATTGTGGTCTCCCATGCTGGAATGGTGATTATGGCGGTGTAGCGCAAATGGGCACCAACGGTCAAGTCATACTTTGGGGACCTATATTTGACCATGACGTCGATGATGTTGTGCCCGCTGAGTACAAGACCAATCCTTTTCAAATCCCTGCTCTTAAAAAGGCGATTACTTTCTCGAATCGTCTGCAGCAAGATGCTTTTCACTCCAAACTTGACCCGCAGAAGCTCAGCTTGGACAAAGACATCTTTTCTCATTTACCCACTGAGATAGCTGAAACTATAGTCACGTTCCTCCCCTCGCCAGATGTTCATTCGCTGCGTCTTGCATCGCCCGTATTTGCCACACTGGCCTTATCGGAGCGGTTTTGGGCATCGAGATTCCGAAAAGGAAGAGAGTTCGAATTCATACCTGATGTGCTGAATAATCCACCCACATCGTGGAGAGCGCTTTACCTGTCCCTTCACGTCTGGGCTTCTGATAATTTGGGCATGATCAATCGCAGACGCGTCTGGAAACTAGTTGACCACATCCAGTCTGTGCTATGTCACATCCGGGACACGACATGCTTTGGCACGGTTTCCAAGTCGCTCCTTGACCCTCAAGCACCAGAGAACTATGTTCAGGTCGCAGAAGGCTATTCGTGGATAACAGCTGAGCGAACCGCTGAAGAATCCAATTATAGAAACCTGCGATACCGAACCCTTTCCTTTCCAGGACCGATACAGGTAACCCAGGTATCGGTGTCAATGTTTGATACTCCTGATGGACCTTATGTCTCTGGCCTAACTTTTATTGACCATGATGGCCAAGTTGCACACCTCGGGTACTGCCACTCCAGACATATTGTTCATATTGAGCTCCCTGGTGCTCAGCACATCCAAGGTTGGGAAGTAGTACATGATCTCCTGGGTGTCAAAGCTATTGCTGTTGTTGCCCAAGACGGTACTGTATCGCGTTTCGCAGGAAGCCCTGGTGGAAACCCACATAAGCTTCTGGTGTCCAGCGAGAGAGTTTCGTCAATTCGCGCCACCTTTCATGTAAGTATATTCCCTTTTCAGTTTGTCTGCACCGAGAACGCAGCGATCTAACAAAAAAAGGGTGTCAAAATGGTTGCTCTAGGTCAAACTACAAGAGACACCATAACACACAGGACTGGGTACTTCTGGGATAAGCAGGTTCCCGCCAAAGAGTATTTTCTCAACAGTGCTTGTGGAACTTTACTTTCGAGAGATTCCAATAGTCGCGCTCGGAATGTCTACTTGAAAGGAACCACTAACAACATGCGCTTGATGTCAATTTTGTGCGACAACATTGACATCTGCCACGTTGCGCAGATGGAGTTCAAGTTTGTCGACGAGAGGTCGCATCAGCACTTGCAAAAGCTAGGCAACGTGCATCCACTGGTGTCGAGACTGTGGGACACACAATTTGGGGACACAGAGGTTCGGAATTACTGCATTGATCTCGATAGCGATAATGGCGAGGAGATTACTGGCCTTGACGTACAAATGTACCCAGGGCTAGTTTGTGGCCTCAAGGTAAGAAAACCCGTGCTTTGACGAAGATAACTTCCAGTCGGCTGACAGATTCTAGGTTCACACCAATTTTGGCAGGTCTAAAAACCTGACCAGCAAGCGTTCTCCTATTCTTGGTGAACCCGCATTCCCGTGGGTTTCTATTAGACCTCGGGGGAATAAGGTTATCGGCATGTATATGGTAGGCGGCGGTTTCAGTGTAAGCTTTCATTTCTTCTGCAATTATGTATTTGTGGATGCTAATTCTATACAATAGGAGGCCCTTTGTGCAGATATTGGTTTGATATCGGTGGACGAGTGACGGATGATCAAATCTAAATTGAAGATAGAAGTTCAAGGATGAGGGTTCCTGCATGTACAGAACTGGATGTGAGAAACCGCTCATAATTTGTGCAGCCAATAGAAGATGACTGTTTCAGACACTAGCCCAAACGGCTCGAAAGTGAACTTTGCATTCCCCTTCAGTCAGCCGCAAGAGCTTTGGCTAAGCTGAAAGGTGTGTCTCACAACGCAGCTGATGATAAGAAACACCTTTCTCGGAATGCATCCTACGGTGTTCCTACCTAAACGGTATGTGAGATCTAGACCCAGCGATTGTGATAGTGATAACTGGGAGGGATTGGTATTTCAGCTGCACGGACGGGTTTCCCCGCTGGGAGGTGGCTTGCTGAAATTCCACTAGCTCAGTGCACTATTTGCTTACTTGCGCGGCACGGCACGGACTAAACGGGCGGAGCTGAGACAATTGAGTTCGAGAGCTTGGGGTCTAGATTTCGAGCTATTGACCTTTGGGCTTTGAAGGTGTTGTGACTTTTTGAGGGAGGGTTCAGCTTGTGATAATGGGATTTGGCTATGGGATTCTAGTATGAGAAGGAGTTGGGATAAATACCTGCGATGGCCCATTGGATTGAGGTCTGTATCCTCATCACTCCCCAATTTGTCCTTCACATCATCTTTCAAAATGCCGGGCCTTATTAGCACCTCCAGCTCGGAGTCCAGTCCGCCCACTACTCCTGGTGTTCACGCTGAGGCGGTACACATTCCTGGTGAATACACGAAGCTCATTCTCTGCTTCGATGGCACAGGAAACACGTTCAGTGGCACCAATGCTGATACGAATGTTGTCAAGATCTTGCGCAAGCTTGATCGTAACCATGAGAAGCAATACCATTACTATCAGAGTATATATCCCTTTCCCTTGCCTCTGCTTCGGCATGCCTCTTCGTTTTCAGGAAGGTGCACTAACCATTGATAGCTGGCATCGGAACCTACGATGTGAATGAGACTTCAGCCCAGAAGACCAAGCTCGGCGAGATCCGCAGCAGTATCTCAAAGTCCATCGATCAAGGTTTCGGCACCACATTTGACGCCCACATCATGGCCGGATACCGCTTCCTGATGCGATACTATGAACCTGTAAGTAACGAAGATCTGATTAACTTTGCACGCTAACTCCGATCAGGATGCCAGGATCTACATCTTCGGTTTCAGTCGCGGTGCTTATACTGCCAAGTTCCTCGCACGTATGATCAACAAGGTTGGTCTTCTGTGCAAGGGTAATGAGGAGATGGTGCCATTTGCGTACAGCCTCTACCAGCGTGCCCTCAAGTGCGATAGCGATGATCGCATGGCAGCCGAGAAGAAAAAGAAGAAGGACAAGAGCAAAAGCAATGCATCTCGGGATTCTGCTCCGAATGATACCGAGCATCCGGATGAGAACACACCATTTATTGTGAGCACTGCGACAAACGGTACCAATGGTTCCAACACGACCAACGGTGAGAGCGCAACCAATGGTGCTAAGGAGCCTGAGACGCCAGTCAACACGATCATCAGTGGCGATGTCGTGGAGAGTGACGCGACAAAAGCAGCGAAGAAGGAGGTGGAGGCCTTCAGCGAGACCTTTTGCCGAACTGCCGGAGGGACAAGTGCGAAGCACGCGAACATCAAAGTCTTCTTCCTTGGTATGTGGGACTGTGTCAACTCTGTTGCTGTCACTGAAGCAAATGCGCCTGCTCCCGTTGAAGTAAGAGGAACTGCGACTTACATTCGTCATGCCGTTGCTGCCGATGAGCGTCGCGTCAAGTTCAAGCCTGCTCTCCTGGCTCAGGATATTCGACAGCAAGTGCAAGAGGATGACATCCTCGAAATGTGGTTTCCCGGAAACCATGGCGACATTGGTGGCGGATGGCCCGCTATGGCAGCAAAGTCACCAGACAAGATGAGCCCTATGGAGAGTCTAAAGTACATCTTCAGTACTATGAAGCCGTCAAACCTCAAGACCCCACTCGAAGATGATGCACTGCAGATGAGCGACATGGCTCTGGACTGGATGATCCGTGAGGTTGAACTAGTGGGCTCGGAGCATCCTAAATCTCAGGTTCGCTGGTGCCACAACAAGGATTTGTTTAAGGCCAACATGAATACCAAGCCGCCCCCCAATACTCCCAATACCAAATCTAAGGTGCAGGAATTTGTCATCGAGGGTTTCATGCACGACACTCTCCGGTTTGGATACGGATCGTCATTCTTCAAGGTTCTAATGTGGAAGTTCATGGGTAAGCTAAGCTCCATTCTTTTGACAAAACCATTTCACTAACCATGCCGTCAGAGCTACTCCCGTTCGTCCCCCGATGGGAGCTCAATGATGATGATAAAGACGGAAACCAGGGCTGGGTGCAATACCGCAAGTGGCCCAACCTCTTCGCCCCCCGAGACATTCCCAGGGAGTCCCTTCTACACAATTCCCTCAAGGAACGTCTCAATGCCGAGGAACTGAACTACCGTCCGAAGAACAACCACGGAGGCTCTAGCAAGCCGTGTCTACTATCTGACAATGGGAAGGGTGCAGAAATGGTCACGTGGGGCACGCCTAACCATTCCCTGGGTGTCGAATGGGCTGAACGACACCAGGCATGGCAGCTTACAGCTGATTTAGCTAAGCCGCAGTTGAACAAGAAGACTAAATGAGGTGTCTCTAATGCCGGGCTTGTTTGCGGATTTGAGGGCGTTCTGGTCAACTTCGATAGGATATATATGAGATCTACTTAATCTGCTTTGTCTTTAACACATCGTATTACTTATCTATCCTGTTCAACTTGTGAACTGATTTCTTGAGTTGGAGCAAGTTTGAAGGCTTTCCCAACGTGAGTACCTATTCATCAAGATAGAGCCCCTCATCTGGCGGAGGCTTCCCATACCAGTCCAGCCCCAACTTATCCTCAGGATCCGGATCCTCCATCTGATAAAACCCATCATATCGCCACCACTTTCTATCCTTAAAAACATCCTCGACAGGAAGAACGCCCTCCTTCTTCATCTCATCCCTCACCTTCTCAACACCCTTCCATACTCTCAAAATATTCTCCCCAACAACCTTGGCCAACTGCTCCTCTGTAGCACCTCTACCAAGAATAGCCTCAAGGAGCTTAGGATAACATTTCACATCTTCCAAACCAGGAATAACACTTGCGATCCCGTCGAAATCGGATCCAAGGCCCACATGGTCCCAGCCGATGCGATTTGCGATGTAGAATAAGTGGTCAATGACCATGTCCATCGTCGCATCGCTTCGACGCGTGGTGCAATGCTCTGGAACGAATGTTACCATGACGATACCGCCATTAGAGGGGACTTTGTCAAGGATATCATCTGGGACGTTGCGGACGCAGTCGAAGACGCCTTTTGCGTTGGAGTGAGAGAACATTATGGGTGCGCGCGAGAGGGATAAGACTTGGGAGGCACAGTCTTCCGAGACGTGTGAGATATCCACGATCATGCCCAGTCTGTTCATCTCTTTGACTGCTGCCCTTCCGAGATCCGATAACCCTCCATGAACTGGACCAACTTTCGATGTCGAACTATCTGCAAAAGCATTGTTGCAGACGTGTGTCAGGGTACACTATACCGTTAGCCTCGTTCTAAGAAACACTCAACTCACACTTACATATCTCACGCCAAGTCTGTAAAAAGCCCTTATGATTCCGATACTATTCCCCGCCATATGCAGTCCCTCAATCCCAATCGAACAAGCAATCCTCCCACTTTCATACACACCCTTAACATCCTTCGGTCCACTAACCAGCTGAAAAGTCTCAGGGTAAGACTCAACCAAACGGAGAGTCAGGTCAATTTGCTCAATGGCATCGCGAGCCATGTCGGAGTATTCTGGTGTTGTGAAGTCTTCTGCTGAGCGTAGACAGGGGACGCATACGGACCAGAATTGGCCTCCCACAGCGCCTACCACCGTTAGAACTGGTGAGAAGTACAGTTGCTGGGAAGAGTACCTTGCTTCAGACGAGGGATATCAGTCATTCCTCGCTGGAACCCTTTCTCGAGATTGAATCTCTCATTGTTGTGGATTTTACCATGGAAACATGCTCGAGGCTGCTGGGGAAGATCGTTATGACCGTCTATGAGGGGTGTTCTTGCGAGGACGCGTTTGACTCTTTCATCAATGGGGAGAGACTGATATGGGTGTGTTGAAGTCATTGTAGCGATAATATGTGACAAGTTTCAGCTGTGCCCAGTTATCAAGATCTCATGTTGACTGTCTTATCATGAACTCGGACCTATTTTATCTCCTCCTTCGGAAGATATTCTGCGAACCGTCTGGTTAGTTGCCCGCGGTCAACCAAGTTTGCCGCGGGATGGAGTGTAATGATAGGCAAGATATGGGTGGATACGGACGATTACCCCGCGTTTATCGTGGATCTTGAATCTAGGAACCCTGGCTCAGATGACGATAGCTGCATTTATCGAGTGGAGACGCAAGAAACATTAGTGACTTAGGCAGGATACAAAAGTTCCTGATGTTAAGTCTTGCATTGCATGACTGTCGTTCTGGATGAGGACGTTGATGTCAACGATAATTCGGCCGAGTCACGATTGAACGTAGTGGGGAGATTACAAGGGAACCCTACTATCTGCCGGTTACATCGAGACCCTCAATTGATATGAGCCATGATCATCGAGGGAAAAGATAGCCGTCCAGCCCGGCGTATCATGATAAGCTTCCCTAGTATAAAACCGAGTTTCCCGCGGAATACAACTAGAATGCAACATCGAGCGATCAACACTCCGAACACCCAAAGATAAACATCCTTAAAGCCCGCAAAATGGGTCTCATCGTCGTTCATCTCTCCTTCTCAGGACAAAGTCAAGATGGCGACCGAAAAATACCCAGAGGACCTCAAACAAACTACCTCCCTCCAGCCAGGGACAATAAACGACACATCAACAGCTGAAGCTCTAACCCTCTACCACAATGCCGATACCATCGACACAACCCCGGAACAAGACCGCTCTCTACGATGGAAACTTGACTTGCGACTCATGCCCCTCCTATGCTTCACTTATGCACTACAGTCCATCGATAAGAATACTATAAGCTATGCTGCTGTATTCGGACTACGAGAGGACCTGGGGTTGAAGGGGAATGAGTTCTCGTGGACGGGAGCGATATTTTATTTGGGTTATTTGGTGTGGGAGTTTCCCACTAGTATGTTCTTGCAGAGATTTCCTATCAACTATTTTATGTCTGGAACGGTAAGTCCACCCTACATGAGAGAATGAAAAAATGCTAAGAGGTCTAGGTCATTGCCTGGGGCGCCGTACTTATGGCTCACGGAGCTGTACAATCATTCCCAGCACTGGTAGCAGTGCGCACTCTTCTCGGTGCTCTCGAGGCAGCTATCAACCCTGGAACAATGTTGTTGTTCAGTATGTACTACATGCGAAGTGAACAACCTCTCCGAATGGGAATATGGATCGGCTCAGCTGGTGTGGGGTATATCATTGCTGGAATCGCTAGTTTCGGCATCGGACATATCCAAGCATCCCTCTCGTCATGGCGCGTACTTTTCATTATTTGGGGTTCAATCACCGTCGCTTGGGGCGTCATTCTACTATTCTGCTTACCCGGTGCACCGATGAGAGCAAAGTTCCTGACAGCCGATGAGCGAGCGCGTGTTGTTGCCAGAGTCAAGGGAAACGGAACGGGTATTGAGAATAAGCATTTCAAGATGAAGCAGTTTTGGGAGGCGATGATGGATCCTAAGACGTGGCTGTTGTTTTTGTTTGCTTTGACGAGTAACTCGCCCAATGGTGGTTTGTCTGCTGTGAGTATGATTCCGTCGCTGAGTAGGTTCATGGCTAACGACGATATGCAGTTCCAAGGTCTCATTATAAAGGGTGCTGGATTTAGTACACTTATGACTACACTCTATCAGATGCCATCGGGTGCTGTTCAAATGGTTGCTTGCGTTCTAGCATGGTAAGTAAAACACCATCTCACCTCTCGGTTCAATACTGACAGTCACAGTTGGGGGGCTTCAACCATAAAAAACTCCCGAATTCCCATCATGCTTCTCGCCCTCGTGCCATTCCTGGCCGGCGTCTTGGGTCTACACTTTATCCCCCACAGCGATGCCTACGCTCGCCTCGCCTGCCTCTGGATATCATTCTCGTACACAGCAACATGGACGCTCAGCATGGCCGTCTCAATGGCCAACACAGCGGGCCACACCAAGAAGATCACCACCAACGCGATCCTGTTGATTGGATACTGTCTCGGTAACTTCGTAGGACCATTCTTCTTCAAGAGCGACCAAGAGCCGCAGTATCAGCTTGGTGTGGGAATGATGTTCACATGCATCGCCATCCAGGTCGCTAGTCTGCTCGCGCTTTGGGGATTGCTCTGGTGGCGAAACAGAGAGAGAAGAAAGGACAGAGTGGAAGGGGATGAGAGTAGAGGTTGGGAGATGGGCTTGTTGGACGTGACGGACCTCGAGAACAAACACTTTGAGTACGTATACTAGGAAGTCAATCAGCTTCACATGTCATGTATCTAGAATTGGAAATAGCCGTATAGATGGAGTTTTCATTATGTAAAAGACCCAGAATTAATTCCCTGGCATCTTGTCTTGTCTTCTCCACTGGGATTCTTACCCCAGACATGGTCGGTACGTGAAATGCGGAGGTGGATCTTGACGTGGAGATGTTGAATAAGAGACCCGTTATTCACTTGTGCTTATTTTGACAATCAATACATACGGCAATGGAAAAGTCATGGCTTTATAGATGGACAAGACATAAACGTTGAGATGCAGCGCTGATCGAGAGAGATCAAGGATGGGGTTACATTGCACTACTGCTTCAGTACCGCCAAGATGGACGTACATACGGGTGATGCTGCCCGACAAAGGTTCATTCCTCCACCCGATAACGGTTAGTCCCTCGAGCTGCCAATTTACGGTCAGGCTCACCTCGGGTTTATTCCTCGTTAAATTATCGCGTGGCAATATTAAGTTCGCGCGGCAGTGGCGGCTATGCGCGACATGGCGACAAACGGAGTAAACGACCCGCCTCACTTGACACAACTTGTCATCATAAATCGTAATCTCCTATCTCGCTACTAACCTCCATATCTACTAGCAACCCATGGACATGGTTAGAGTTATCAGGCCAAGGCGAGTCTAGCCAGTGTCTGATTCAGCCGAGTGTCTTGGCTCTCAACACCAAGAGATATTAAAAAGAGGACCAACGAACAACGAGCCCAAGAAATGAGGCAACAAACGGATACCAACGGCTTCCGGGGAAATGGAATCAGATACACTATGTACAATAGTCCTTCAGCCAAGACCGAGGCCAGAAATGTTGCACCTCCCGCTTTCAGCAGGCCAAGATGGTTAATAAGCGCTACCCCAGATAACCAGCATTGGCATTCCTTGGCGGCTCAAATCACACGCTGCAACCCAGCTTCCTACCAAAACAACTCCATCTCAGGACTGGTTTGCCTTTATCTTACCTTCCTATCCTGCTGCTTGGCGGTAAAATCACGAGATAGAGGATTGTACTGTGAGACTTGCTTGGCGTGAGGATTAAGTGGTTCTCAACCGCCAAGATGTTGGTCTATTGGTCTGACGCGACGACTTGGCAACTGTCTTGGCTTCCTTTTTATCGGTCCTGCTTCGCCTCCTTTTTGTTGGTTGCGTTTGTTATCTGGGGGATGGGCAAGTAAGCTTAAATCCAAGGTGTATATCAAGGCTGTCATCTGCTCCACCGTTTTCCCCCTTCCTGTGGAGTTGATCACTTACGCCCTTCACTTGACATTGATTACATACACTCTCCTTCATATTTCTATTTCTGTCTCCTGCTAAGTCATCATCATGGCGGTTGCAGACGGCCAAAAGCAGTCCCTCGGGAAGCGCATCTGGCTCGCCGTAGCGCCCGACTCCAAGAAAGATGACGATGGCCGTGACAACTTTAACTCACGCTCCCAATTCGTCCTCTGCGCCATGGGCGGTGCTGTCGGATTGGGAAATCTTCTTCGTTTCCCCTCCGTCGTCTTCAACAACTACGGTCTCCAGTTCTTCATCCCTTACCTCTTCGCCCTCTTCCTCATCGGTATCCCCATCCTGATCCTCGAAATCACGCTCGGTCAGGCTTATCGCGGTGGTTGCGTTGTCGCCTGGAACAACGTCAACCACCGTGCCAAGGGTATCGGTTTCTCCATGGTCTTCAACGGCTTTAGTGTTGTCGGGTACTATGTGCCCATCTTGGCTTTTGCCATGACCTACTTTCGCATGTCGTTTCAAAGTCCGCTGCCTTGGGCTGAACAGGACACTGAGAAATTCTTCTACAATGAGGTTGTGCGCAATGTTGATCCTGTCGGAGGTGAGGACGGTGGTATGAAGTCGTACCCAGGACGTGGTATCGTTGGTGAGACATTTGGTTGGTGTATGATGATCTGGGCCCTCGTTTGGATGTGCACCTTCAAAGGTGTCGGCCTTACAGGTCGAGTCATTTATGTCACCATGGCCCTTCCTCTAATCATGATTGCCATCCTTGCCATCCGCTCTCTTTCCCTTCCCAATGCCTCTGATGGATTTGCCCTTTATGTTGGCACCTGGCGAAGCGAGTCTATCCAAGGTCCCAAAGTTTGGCAGGATGCCTTTGGACAGATGTTCTTCTCCATCGGTGTTGGTTTTGGCTACTTCACATCGTATGCCTCATACAACAACAAGTACGCCAACGCTGTTCAAGATGCCTTCATCATCGCCCTCAGTAACTCTTGTATTGAGATTGTCTCGGCTCTTGCTGTCATGGGTATCGTCGGTTTCTTGGCCATCGTTCCTGACGGTACAAACTCCCTTTCTACTTTCAGCTCCGGCTTCTTCTACTACCCTGCCGCTCTCGCTCAGATGCCTGGCTCCAACTTTTTCTCTGTCCTTTTCTTCCTGACCTTGTCCCTGCTTGGCCTTACCTGTGTTTTTGCACTGGCTGAGGTTCTCATCACAATGATCTGTGACAGTGGCTGGGGTAGAAAGTTCCCTCGCTGGGTCATCGCATCCTCTGTAATCCTTCTAGGTGCCCTCACTGCTCTGATCTACAGCAGTGAGTTTGGTTTCGCCACCCTTGATGCTATCGACATGTGGGTCAACGATGTTGCCCTCTTTATCACAGTCTGGTCAGAGACATACATGGCTTGCACTTTGTACCGCTGGAGAGACCCCGTCGATCAGATTGGTCTCGTCAGCTACTTTGTCTATAACGCTGGCTATGTATTCTCCCTCTTCATCGGTATCCTTCTCGGTCACGTTGTTACCCCGGCTGCTGGTGCGGGTGCGGGTTTCGGTATCTTCATTGCCTGCTCTCTCGTCTCTGCCTTTGTTGGTAAGGCTCCTACCATCCCTGCTCCCAGCTTCTGGGGTAGCAACGCCATGCTCAGCCGATTCTGGTATGCGGCTTTCTACTCGGTATGTATCCCCTTCTATTCTCCCCTAGAACGATAGCTAACAATCTTCCAGGGTCAACAACTCCGACGTGATCTCAACGCAGTCATCTCCAACGGCGGCAAGAACTGGAAGATTCACTGGATCTGGCCCATCTGTCTCAAATATATCACTGGCCCAGCCGTCGCACTGGTCTTCTCCTTCGCTTACCCCAAGTTCCTCAACAACCACGCCAACGACCCTCCCTACGTCTACAGCTTTGTCATCATGCACTTCGTTATCCTCTTCATTGTCGGTGCCTTCGTCGTCCCTCGTTTCTTCAACTTTATCATCCCAGGTGAGCGACTTGAGCGCGGCGATGGCAAATACGATGTTGCTCCTCAGATGACCCTCGATAACGCTCCCATCGTTGACAATGGTGGCATTGAGGCCGGTCATGCTGAGATGGCTCACCACAGTAATGGCGAGGGCAGCTTCGACGGTGACAAGGGTGGTCTAAGACCCGGTGCCGCTCGTGCCAGCCCCGATATGGTTGAGCCTCGACAGTAATCGTTCCTTGTATAGGTCCACAATCGGATTTGCATGTCCATGTCTAAGCTTAGCTTCGAGAATATATAGATTGTATCTATAGTAACTTTCATTTCACAACACAGACTGGCTTTGGTGACTGTCCATTGATCATGAAAATAATTTGGTCCTTCTAATGCAGATATTCTTAGGAGAGGTGTGAGATTTCTTGACAATACATACAAAGTCTATTTGCTCTAGGTATAACTACCAATTTCCATTTGCGCCGGTACCCCAAAGCATAGTCCCCCAATTCATCTGCCCTAAATTCGTCGCAAACATTGATTGATCTGTCATATACGGTCCCGAGATACCACCATCAAGCCCCGGCTGTCCCATGTTGAAGAGCATACCCGGGTCGCCGAACCCCATGGGCATTGGCATTGGCATATCGTCCATATCCATTGCTACAGAACCTTGACCTTGGTCCTCGTTGGGTGGCTTGGACTCCCCATTTAAAGACATTGCAGCAACCTTTTCGTTCATGAATTCTACCAAGTCTGGTGTATGGTACTCCTTTCCAGCTTTCTCGTAAGCAGCTTTAACGGTATCCCATGCGTACAAGATGATGTTAATGAAAGGTCGAAAGACAGGACTTGGTGTATCTGCATCTGGCGCTGCTCTGCAAGAATAATTATCATGCATAATCTTCCACGCCCGTTCAGTGTTATCAGAGAACGGCTGACCCTTCAAGTGCTGGATGATGCGGATATACGCGGGGAATGGGAAATATAGCTGGAGATACCAGCGGAAATTCTTCGTAAGTGGTGAACTCGATAGCTTGGTGTCACATTCGAGCCAGCGCAGGGCATGCGCGACGGCAGTCTCTTGACGTTCAGGTGTGTACTGAACTGAAGAATCGAGATAGACAAGATACTCGTTCATCAGGCGACAATTCATAACGGTTGAACGAGCAGTCCACATCGTCATAAAATGGAGACGATTATCTGGATCGCAGAATCTCAGATACTTGTCTTCGATGGTCTTCTCCAGAGTAACATCACCACCTGGCGGGAGCTTCTTGGCCAGAGGCTTCATGACCGGATTTGTAAAGGCGATATAAAAAGGACTGTTGCGGTAATATTCTCCAATCTCAGCCTTGACAATCATAAAGATAGCCTCAGTCGCTTGTTCTTGGGGCTTTGGTGGACTTTTTGTCTCTTCTCGAAGCTCCGAGTCGCTGACATTCGTTGGTAGTGCGCAGTCCCAGGTTGGAACGAGGGTTGTGGGTTTGTGATCTCCTAAAGCACTGACGCGCGAGTCGAAGAGTACGAGAGACCACCAGAGTCTTCTTCGAAGTTCAGCTTCGAGAATGCTGCATCGTGTGTTTCTGGCTTCGCTTTGGATGCCCATTCGTTCTGCTATGCGGACTGCGACGGCGAGCATAGACGAGATTGACTTTGGGTGACTACCCGATCGGACCGATACCTGAACGCGGTCAATAAAGACAGTTTCGCAATGGATTTGATACTCACCAGGTAGAGAAGCAGAGCAGTCAAACAATCCCGACTACCGGTTCTCAAAAAGTTACAGTTCAACAAGGCCTGCTGACATCCAAAATGATATCTCGTCGTAAGCTCATTCTTCGATGTCTTGAACATAGTCTCACACTCCTTGCACGATAAGCTCAACACAGCCATACAGTAAATGCTAAACATGAGCGCTTCAAGCGTAGGCGATATATCCTTGAAATTAGACGCCGCTTCAACGATGCTAGCTTGCAAAGTAGGCGTGTGAGTGACCTTGAGCAGAGGATCAACATGTTCGAGATAAATCTGCCACAGTCTGAACAAGTGGGCAGGTTCGGGGTGGAGGGTGTGTAGCTCCACGGATGACTGACGGGATCCGAAAAGCATGTGTTCGTCGTTGATTGCCATTTGATCTTGAGCGCTACTGAAGACATTTTCGTAGAAGGTGTCATTTGGATCGCGGTACTGGGAGATGTTAGTAAGATCCAGTGCGTGGCGGTTGATGGTGACATACTCCTTGTCGCATAGCCTGCCAAATGCTCCTACAGTCGTGGTCAGCGATATTTCACAAAGCCTCTTATGGAATCTTACTTGACTTCGGTTATCATTTCAGTCCGTGGTTGAAGGCTCTCATTCTCATTCTCGTTCTCGGAATCGTAATCTGGCGGTGAACTCTTGGCTGTACCAGCATCATCATGCAGCGCATCAAACTTGACCCCGTTCTGTCTCATCAACGTCTCGTACCTCCTCAACCTATCCAACAGCTGCCTTTCAGGAAACCTCCTTCTTCGTGGTCTTGGCTGGGTAGCCGGCACACATTGCGCTCCCTGTTTGGTGCAGCTTGAACAGGGGAATGTGCGGTCACATTTAACCTTTCTTTGCTGGCAGAGGACGCATGCAAGGACCCGATGGGGTTTGGCCTTGGGGGCATCTTCTGTGGGTGTAGACATGATCTGGTGACAGTTTCGGGAATTAGCGAGTCCGAAATGATTGAGATGAGTGAAAGAGTATATAAGAAAAGGTGAATGGTCGGTAAATTGTTGGGCTGATGTTTTGGAAGGTGCATCTCGGTCTTTTCTAAGTTCCGGCGTCTCCACTTTTCGGTTTATTCGAGTTCGTGTCAGCATCGGACTTTGGGAATGTCCATGTCCGACTAACAATTCTCATGCTATGATATCTACTCGCTATTCTCTAGGTTTCCTATTTTCTTACCAGGAAACATTGCATTTATAGTGTATCCCAATGAAAGTTGTAAGACTTTGCACGTGTTACCATCGGCACATGAAGCGAGTCATTGGAGATAAACAGACCAAGTACTAGAACCATGGCCCAGGTATGACCAAAGACATGGGTTTAAGACGTTTGCTAGAACGTTGCACAAGACTGTATAGAAGATGTTGAGAATGAAATGCAATATCGTGCATGGAACTCAAGTTCTGTGGAACGTAAGACCGACGTCTATAAGCGTCATACCTCTGACGTCAGGACCTGTTCCACCTCAACTTCCCCACGAAACCAACTTCTATATCAACAATTTTCTTACAAACACCTTGATGGTTCAAACTACGACTTGTCACTGAATCTTCTACCTTTAATTCGTCAATCAACCACACTAAAATGCCTAGCTACACAGGGAAATGCGTCTGCGGCAACGTCAAGTACAGCGTCTCGCTAGACTCGCCTGACGACGCGCGAACCTCGCTGTGTCACTGCGGAAGCTGTAAACGGGCATTCGGTACAAACTTTGGTCTGACTACAAAGGCATGCCCCCCATACCAGTTAAGCTTCCTATTTAACAGTTGGGGTAGGTCGCTCTGGATGGCTTCAGCTACGACGAAGGAAAGCCAAAGACATTTAAGCAAGAAAACGGGGTGGTGAGAGAATTTTGCGATAACTGCGGCGCTTTCATCTGTGAATATGGAGTAAGTTTCTCTGGCGTTGATCAAATCAGATTCATGCTGAGAATTATATAGGAAGCGGCTGCAGACAAGTTCCGATATATTATGTGGGGCACTTTTGATGAGCCGGACAAGTTTCCTCCTAAGGGAGAATTCTTTTGCAAGTATCGAGACGGGTGGATGCCCGAGATACCAGGTGAATATTCCTTCCAGCTTTTACAAGCATTTTGCTAATTTTCTTCTAGGCCTCTTTCACAAGAATGAAATCAAAGAGTGATCGTACAGCTTTGTCCAATTATGATGAGGGGAGGGAGGATGGAAAGCCGTTGACTTGAGCTTGGTTGGCGGGTTTATCGGCAGCCAACTGGTGCAATGTCGCGGTTGGTTTTTGCAGTCGAGCTGTATTTTAATTTCATACATGGAAAACGAGAAACGCGTAGGACAATCTGAATTCAAGTCCTAGATCCATAAAAAGGTTCCACCAGTGTACCGTGACAGGATCTCTCATTGGCCTCCGCTTTCTATATTCATCAGCTGATAGTCCGCCGCATTTTCATCTTCCCATGTCCTTCATTCAAATAGCTTTATCAAGCGCAATACGAAATGAGCGAATCTGAGAAACAGCAAAATGCGGTCGTCATATACGACCCAAAAGGCCTTCCCGTCCCCGAAGCGACCCTCCCCACCCCCGACAAAGCAAAATACCTCCTCGCAGAAGACAACAACGTAAACGTACGCATCTTCGTCCGACACATGAATAACCTCCATCTTCAACACACATACCAAATAGCATGGAACGGTCAACAAGCCGTGGACATATACAAAGCACACCCAGAACAGTGCAGGGTCATTTTTATGGATATTTCGATGCCTGTTATGGGTGGTATGGACGCGAGCCTCTTGATACGGGAGTTTGAGAAGGAGAATGGGCTGAAGCCGGCTGTTATCGTGGGGGTAGTGGCTAGTATGATTGAGAGTGAGAATCGGAGGTTTGTCGAGCAGTTTGGGATGGATGTTTGTTTGAGGAAGCCTGTTCGGTTTCAGAGTCTTAAAGAGATACTGGAGGACTGGCCTGTTGAAAGGGCTTAAGAATAGTTCGGGTTTAGGTACAAGAATATCAAACAATGGCAGCAGCTTGATTTACAAGGACTGATCCTTCAACTGTTCCTCCGTCCACTCCCACAACTCCTTCGCCATCCCGTCATCAACCTCAACATTCTCCTTCACTCCAACGGGTTCATAGAAATCCCCACTCTCAATCTTCGCAGTAGCAGCCCAAAGATGATTCTTGACACCCTCTTCGACAGGTCCTGCCATTTTCGGAACGACGTTCTCCTGCAAATGCTTCATCATCTCATCACCAGCCTCCCGCGAAAACAGCTCCGTCTTAACTTCACCGGGATTGATAGCGATGTTGGTGAAGGTGTAATTTTTGGCAGCTTCACGCGCGTAGAGAAGGCATGCGAGTTTACTCTGCGCGTACCGGAGTGGGAGCGGTGTTGCACTGGTGGCTGAGCGGAGGGTTGAGAATTCTATGCCTGAGGGGCCGACGTGGCGGAAGCCGGCGGATGTCAAGTGGACGACTCTTGAATCAGATGTCCGGTCCAGAGTGGGCTGAAGGAGCTTCAAGAGAAGAGCATGGCCGAGGTGGTTGGTACCCATGTGCATCTCATACCCATCCTTGGTAAGAATAGGCGGTGCACCCATGACACCAGCATTGAGCAACAGGACATCAAGTCGTTCCTCTCGCTCGAGGAAGGTTTTGGCAGCGGCTTTGATACTTTCGAAGCTTGAAAGATCTAGTTCAAGAAGAGAGATCTTTGTCGCCTCGGCAGATGTGCTTTTGACTTCTTCCAAGGCTGCATTGCCCTTGGATTGGTCGCGAGCGGTGATGTAGATATGAGCTGGGGAGTGTTTGGCCAGTTCAATGGCCGTAGCTTTGCCGAGGCCGGTGTTGGCGCCTGTAATGAGGATGACTTTTCCGGCGAGGGAAGGGATATCCTTGGAAGGGCTGAAAGAGTAGGTTTTGTGGTCAGACATTTTGGAAGTGAGTGATGTAGATGTTAAGTCGTTGATCAGTTAGTCTTTAATGTTGGTGGTTAAGTTGTAGCTGAGTTGTGGTTGAGGCAGATGGATATCCTGAGCATGCCCTGTCTTAAATAATTCTTCATGCTCTCGCTAAGGAAACAGTGGTATGCACTTAATCCCGGAGTTAAGCAAATACGAACCCGAAAATGATGTATTGACGGTATCTCGGACGCTTTAGATCATCCTCGAACACATCTTAAACGGGTCTCGAGAGACGTACCTGCCACTGACCAATGAGAAGCCGTAAAGTCCGAGCAGACCAATCGCCAATCCTACAAGGCCCATATACCAACAACCACCAATGCATTGTTCTCTGGGGCAAGATAATTCAGCTGTATTAGACTGTGTCACGTATCATCCTACTCGGATAGTCCAACAAGAAATGCCACTCCGGCCCAAGGTAATCACGAATAGCCCCAATCAAATACACTCCTGCGTTATCAACCTGCCATAACCTCCTTCCATAATGTAAAAGCAAGGCATAATAGCTCAACAAGATCAGAGCTTCAGGTTTCCTCTCCGATAATAAAGTATTGAACTCTGGGGACGCCAACATGGTCCACTGAAATATCATACGATATCGAGCCCCCTCTTCCCCCGAAGACATAGCGTCGAAACCAACTTGGAGATATTTGATTGCGCTGCGACAAACTTCCTTTTCTCTTTCGTCAAGAGTCGTGGAGTCGCCAACGAGTTTGGAAATCGGCGCGCATTCAGTACCTTTTGGCTCCTTCGCCGACTCTTTCCTACTCCAAGACAACACAGGTTCAATCTCGGACTCAACGAGCAAAGGCCAGGCAGAGGCAGCGACGTTGTATATACCTCGATTCAGATCCACGCAATATGTATAGTACTCCAGAAAGCCATACAGTCCATCCGAACCACGATAAGCCAATGCGTCCGCTAGAAGATGGTGACCAAGATTTATTGAAAAAAGAAGGATGGGAACACAATTTGATGAATCAACTTCTCGTCTCGTAGCGTTGAACCAAGACACAGCTCGCCTTTGCAAACTCATTGCTTGTTCGAGATAGTGAGTTGCACGATCTGGATGTATCACAGCTAAATGCCTTGCAGAGAATGCCAGCATCTGATGTAGTAGATAAGGTGCCTCGACACTTTTCTTGATACAGACATCCAAGGTAGCCTTGTAATCCTTGACGGTATCGCCGAGGCTGAATAGGTTTCGGTCGGTGATGAGGTGGACAAATAGTTCCATGTGTTCCATGTTGACGACATTCTCGACACTGGTTGGTGTGGGCGAGGAGGTACTTGTTGAGGCATGGTTGGGGTCTGGGCTTGGAATCGAGGTTGAGGTTGAAGGTGGAGATGGCAGATCTAAGGTCGAGAAGCTACATTTTCGATCTGTCAAGGTGCAGAGACGACATGTTGGTTGACCTTCATCACACTGAACACGCGTATTAGTCAAGTGTAAAACTGGAATATGTTATGTACCTTGACGTGACGTCGCTTGCTAAGACCCGTTAGCTGATTGAAATCCCCGTAGCATCCCAGCACTTACCATTGCTCGCAGCCCTTCTTGGACTTTTTGTGGCGACGACGGAGCATTTCACCGGTGGCAGTTAGATTCCGAGGAATACTTGAAACATTCAAGTAAATAATTTACACCAAGAATGACAAGTTGAAGAAAGGCTTGGAGATGTTGAGATGGGCAAGAACAATTGTCAAAGGATCTCCAGATGTCAGCACAGGCCTCGACGCTAATCCTAAATTCGAACTGATCTGCACATTCCCCTTGTCGTGTCAGTCTAGAGCTAGTCTATCTCTGGTAAGGCGCAGAACAGAGCCCCTGTTATTGCTTAGCTAACACGCGTGTTTGGCTCCGAGACCCAGTTATGTCTTGATGCAGCCAGGATTGCTAACCTGGAGTTTTGGCTGTTTAATGGTTAATTTGGGATACGCAACACGCGTGTCAGCAAAGGGACTTCGAGGCTTTCTGTTAATCCGTAGGATAAGGCATATAGAAAGGAGAAACAAATTTCATTCATTTATTGATTCTCTTTTTCCCTGAAATGATTTATTTAAATTGTGGTTCTTTCTCTCAAATCCATTTCTGTTGGTCATAAAACACCCGCTATTCATCATTTCAAACTAATTGTCTCTTAACATGGCACAACTCAAACCTTTCAAAGGCAGTTACTATATCTGGGAATATGTCCCAAGTCTCCCTGGCGCAATAGCATTCGCAGTCGCATTTCTTCTCATCACCTTAGCCCAAGGTTATCGCATGTATAGAGGCAAACACTGGTTCACGATCCCCTTCTTCATCGGGGGCATTTGTCAGTCCTTATCCCCATTACCTGTCTCATTACACTTGCTAATACCTGTACAGGTGAAGTACTCGGCTATGTCTTCCGCACCCTAGCATACAACGCCACAAACTCTCTAGCGATCTACATCATGCAATCACTCTTCCTCCTCCTACCACCGGTTTTCTTCGCCGCGACATTATACATGGTATACTCCCGTATTGTACGCGCCGTCGGAGGTGAAGATTTCTCTCTCATTACCGCTCGCAAAACGACAAGGCTCTTTGTTATCGGGGATTTTGTCACGTTCAATATCCAAGGCAATGGCGGTGGCTTGATGGCCAACCAAAAGCTCGCAAACATTGGTAAGATCATTGTTATCGTCGGTCTTATCGCTCAGATCATTCTTTTTCTTGCCTTTGTAATCATCTGTGTGGTATTTCACAGGCGATTCAAAGCTCACTTGCGACGCTCGCATGCTCTTGTTGAAATTCGTTGGGAGTCATATCTCAATATGCTGTACGTCACCTCAGCTTTTATTCTTGTCAGGAATCTCTTTCGCGTGGTGGAGTTTATTATGGATAAAGAGGGATATTTGATGCAGAAAGAATGGCCGACCTTTGTTTTTGATGCTGTGCTGATGTTTTTGGTTATGGTGGCGTTTTATGTATGGTATCCTGGGAATCTTACATCGACCTCGAGAGACTCGGCCGTTGAACTTGTTCCGAAGCCGAGGCGCAACTCTAGAGAGGTCAGTGCGTCGGAGTAAGCATTCGAGGTTTGGGGATTGCCGGGAAGGGTTTGTGGCTTGGTTTGTCTCCTGCGATAGACCGTTGTGCGGCGGTAGTGCTGTTTCTTTTCCAGTGGACTTATTGGCCCACCTTTTATTTTGAATGTCACCGAGCGCGCCATATGTTTTCCTTTTTCGTTGTACATAAAGTCTGGATCAATATATCCTCCCAATTTCGAGGCCATACAAGGCACACTCAATTGTTCCAAATCCGCCCTGAGGCTGAATGTCACAAAATGTCACAACTTACGCGCCAATCCCACCACCCTAGTGAACGCCTCATACTCAAAAGCCACCACAAAACGGCAATAATGCAGGGGCAATAAAGCCAAAATTCTTTCTTTTGACACCAAATATTGTCGCAGCCACGTTTTACTGGTAGGTGCACTTCAGCTAGTGGTGGTCCCCCTGGCAGATGTCGGCGGTCTAGACCAGACGGGACCGCTAGGGAGGCGTTGAGCTGTCACAGCGGCTGAATAACTCGTAATTAAGGCTTTAGGGGCCAACCAATTGAATTAACTCCAAAGCGAAAGGTGGTATCAATGCATTGTTCAGCTGGAAGCCATGGAGTGGAGTTGTTTTTGTATAAGAACCTGGTGTTGAGATGCTCCGATCTGATTGCCAAGCACTCCATCTACCAACAACGCTCATAGAAAAGTATTTCTCCCTTCAAAATGTCTCGTGTATTCATACTGTCTCTCTTGGCCTCGCGAGCCCTCGCAGCAAATCCCCTCTTGGGCGCCTACCCAACCGATCAATGCGACGCCTGCATGGATGAAGTCTACACCAGCTGTCCAGGCAATTACCAAGAGCGCTCCTACGCAACATGCATGTGCGCAGGCGACGGCAGCGTAAAGTTCTTGTCTTGCCTCGGATCTTGTGATCCTCAACTGAATGAGCCCGCGAATGCTGCGTCTACTTACTACGGATACTGCCTTATGTTCTTCAAGGAACTTTGTGATGGCGCGGAGGGGAATGTGGACCAAGAGACTTATGAGACGCAGTGTTCTAAGAAGGCTATTGCAGAGGGAGGCATTGGAGAGAAGGGTGGTAAGAGTGGTGATGGAGATAAGACAGATACTGGGAGCGATGATGAGGACGCTGGGTCTGATGAAAAGTGAGTGTCCTGATTGAATCAAGGCTGAAGTCTAACATTCTACAGCACCGAGATCGTAAAGCCCACCAGGACAAATGAATCAGTCAGCGACAAGACCGGTGACGCCAGCGAAGCCGACGAGACAGACGCAGGTACGAAGACAGCCTCTTCTAGCGCAACCGCCGCACTAGTTACGACAACTGTATCAGGTTCGAAGCAGACTGCTATCCCAGCTGTGGCCATCTTGGCCGGTCTTGGACTCCAGCTTGTAAATGTTTAGATCTTGGTTGGCCCAATATCCACTAGTAATTAGACGATTTTACTTTATTATATCGACTTGTCAAAATATAATAGTACAAGCTGGAAAGAGTAAAGTGACAGAAACATGTCCGCTTAAAATGAAGATCTGTTAGTAGTCTCAGAATCTCCTTATGGGTAGGTAATAAAAGGACTGTTCTCTGAGGCTTAGATTGATATAATGAAGTATTCTAAGTGCTAGTCTAAGCTGACATAAAGTGGCCAAATTATTTCGTCTCTTATGCTTTTAGGGAATAATTGTTATGATGTCCTTATGAATACCCCCACCACTTTCCCTACAAGACCCCCCTGCTTTGCATATAAACGAATCATACGCCAATCGACTCGTGGCCGACAATGAATTATTCGTAGTCAGGAGGGGGGTCAGGGAAGAAACTGGCCCATGCATCCCTATTGTCGGCTGGCGTGCAATCCCAGCTGACCCAAGCATCCAGCGACATATAGGCATAGTTATCAGCATTATAGACCTCTTGCCCTATCTTTTCCCGAACCAGGGCGTGAGCGCGGTTAATACCATAAGCTGTTCCCTCATCGTCGTTTTCAATATCTTTGATCTGTGCTGACAATTCTGATTCCGGTCCAACATTTTCACCGTGGGTGATTTCGTGCAAAACAACGCGAGAGAACGTGTCCATCTTCTCACTGGGGAAGCTGTCGAGGGCGCCACAGTCGATGCTCTCGAGATTGGGTTTCTCATAGGCGATGGGACAGAAATGGATCTTCTGAAGACCATCTGCTTCGTCATCGTCAGTGTAGGCCAATTCGCCTTCGTCGTCACAGCTGAAGTCTTGGCTAAAGTCTAGATGGATTATCAGCATGATGAAGTACAATATTAATACGGGAGTTGGGTAGGGTTCCAGAAGAATTAACTGCCTAGAGCATAAGAGACGAAATAGGTTAGGCTACCACTTAGGCCACTTTACTTTGGTAACCTAAGTCTTAGAGCGTAACTAACTCTTCTGACACCCACCTGTTATAAGATGGCTTACCTTTGTTATCAACAACCATTTCGCCAACCACAGCTCCGATAAAGCTTGCACTTGAACTATCATCGCCGCGAATCATTTTCAACACATCGCTGACTACGACGGGGGTCTCCTCTCCAGGGTCAAAGAAAAGATTAAAGACAGGATTAGTGCCCGTCTTTGCTTCTTCGGCAGCTGTATATCCTCTCGAAGCAAGAGAGCGCACCTCGCCAGTGCAGATGACATCGTGCAACTGTCGAAGAAGACGTTGGTCGGCCTCATTGGCAGGATCAAAGTTGAGATATTCCCACTCGTTACCGCAGGCTTCGCCGAGAGGATACGGGGAAGGCTCGGGAGGCTCAGCGCGAGCGACCTTGGAAGGGACTAATGGCTTGGCGTCTACAGCCGTAATGGAAAGAGCCACGAGGAGGACTTTAGAGAAAGACATAATGGACATCTAGGTTCAAGGCAGGATTGGTGAGTTGATGTATTGCTCCTGTTGTGATCTCCCGCCCAACAAGCAACGGCGCCCAGCTCCTTCATAACAATTATAGCGACCTCGTAGAGCAAAAAGCTCGTATAGGCTCGGCCCTATATCCCCTAGTCATATATCCTTGAATTACATACATAGCCTGACGGATAGGTGACAGATGAAATGTCTTCTGAGATTAGGGTACTAAAATAAAGTAGCCTAACTGCTGATCTGAGCCATCATAAAGTGACCGAATCATTTCGTCTATTATGATTCTGGAGGCCAATCCTTCTGGCACCCTGAGGCCTGGCGTATAACACGTCCTGCCAAACGGCGCAGTTTGTCGCTTCGCAGATGGTGGGTCTTTTCCGAGTTGACTTCTCCATTTTTCGTAATAAACACAAGCTTAATCATGTATACACGCTTTGGCCTGTGGATATACGTATGGAAGAGACTCCTACATAGCCTGTAGGAATTGCTTTCTTCAATGGGCGGAGGATTCCGTGATCCTTCTCGTACTTTACAGCCCCATGATCGGCAGTGTCCCGCCCTGTTATGTACGAAAGGAGCTCTTTATCATTTCGGCTAAGGCTGATCAGCCGACAATTGCAGTAATCGCCGATGCGTCCATCCTCTTTGGGGTGCAGAGCAACCCGGATGTGATCCAACTGTGACGTTCCCTGTTTGCAAGCGAGGCCAATGACTATGACCAGGGATGAAATCCTCCGACTCTGCTGCGTTTGGACCAACCTCAGAACAAAACTTGGTTCTGCCCGCCCGTTTCTCCACTTTGCAAAAAGGACTTGGATAGTAAGAGTGAGATAAGTGGCAGGTAGGCGGGCTGAGGCGACCATGTCTTTTGGCCAGTCACAAGTTATGTTTAGGCTACCGACTTGGACTAAGCTTTACAGTTATACTTGGAGTCATACGAAATCGCCACCATGACGTGTAACAACAACATCGCTTTCCTTTAACAACGTCTCGGATACAGTCATCAATGCAATTCACTTGATCTTCATCTCATGTCCGACACTACATAATATAAAACTGTGAACAGCAAGTTTGCGACTCAAGCTATGGCAGAGTTGCAGATTTACATCAACATCACCAGTAGATACCGCGTCTTCGACAAGACGGGCAAACTACCATACAGCATCGCTTTCGGTTTATGCCGCCGATCTTCAAATGACGAAAACCCTCGATCCCTTCGCTTGACCGCAAAGAACTCAATCCTAGATGTTCCTTATGCGCTTTCTCACGGGTTACTCTCGTTACGTGAGAATGAAAAAGAAATCGATACAGGGCATCTGAGGTCTAGCGATGGCAATGAACCCTACTTGACTCTACCCTCGCCAGTTGGCAGGACAGGGAACTGGAGAAATAACCTCTCAATCTATTATTGTCATACCCCTGCGGACAGCGACCTTGGCAGGCTATTCAAGCCGGGGAAGAAGTATCATATCCAGCACAAATCAGGAGGTGACCTCGGCGGCGAACACGACTACGTTGATAATTTGGGACAACCTTCAAAACCAAGTAAAAAGGAGAAGCTTATCAGCAGCAAGGCACACTGCGGCGCAAGATTCACGACGGTGGAAAGCCTCCCTTGGCCACCAGAAATACAAACTAAGATGCAAATGCATAAGGCTGAAGATAATTCTCCAGTACTAGAGATCACAGTCATCAACCATGGCAACGAGCCGATCACCGTCCAAACCCGGTATACCCAACGCTTTCTCACTCCAAATGGTCCACTGCAACAAGACGAAGAGGTCCCAAGCCTTGATCCGCGTCCTCGTATCATCGACCCCAAGGCACCAGCACCTGGCTCGACAATACAGGTTATAGATATGGCTACAGTGCAAGTCGCCCGCGAAACACGCAAACCTGGGCCTTGTGGTGGCGCAGCCAATCCGCAAGATCGACGTCCCAAGTTGGAGACTCTGACTACTCTACACCCAGGCCAGCCGCTTGTTAGGCATGTAGATGTTAGTAGTATGTTGAGTAAATTACCGGACGGCAAATATGCTCTTCGGATGGAACCACGTGGCATGTGGTGGTGTAAAGGTGACATTGAAGACTTTGCTGCAGCGGGTGAGGATCGTGTGCCTCATGATCTATTTGAGACTACGATTCCACCTCTAATATTAGAGTTTAACGATGTCGTTGAGGTACCAGTCGAGAATGGGAGGGCTAAGTGGTAGTTTAGGTGTCTCACACCACAAGGTGTTCGAAGACTTGCCATTCACTAAACAAAACCTCAGATCTACCTAGGTAGTCGAAACAATCATAGCACTATGTCCCGTAGTTTAACAGACATGAATGAAGAAGCAAGTCATATTGTGACAAATCCCACGCGTAAAAAGCTATCTGTCGTTGCTGAAAGCGCTCACATTTGGCTCTTGATGGCGATTAAAAATCAGACCATCGATATATGGTGCCACGCGACCTCTCATTATCCTCTTGTAAAGCATCAATCTCTTTGCACAATCGATTCTTGCCTCATTGTCACGCACGAGCTCGTACCCATGTAAATTGGCCCTCGCCTGAACAGGCCCACTCCAAAACTTTGTTCCTATCATCGAATCGTGTTCGGGGGTATGCTTGATCCGTCGTTGATCGGTGAATCGACCTACCAGTAGCCATTCCCATACAGCTGTTGATATAGCTACTTTGAACACGCTCAATCTTCCAGCCCGCCCTTCGTAAGACACCTTCGCATTCCTGCGTACCAAAAGTTTGACAGCATCTAGCTGACCGCAAGCACTTGCAATCATCAGAGCAGACCCCAAAGGACACCCCTCAAACTCTATATCCGCGCCTAAGGATAGACAGTTCTCCATCCTCTCCGTACAATTCTGCGAGGCAGCTCGGCAAAGGGGGCTCCAACCTTGAGCCGGCTCCAAGTTAGCCCATCTTTTCACATTTCGGCGTCCAAAGCGTTGGCAAAAGAGGTGGAAATGGTTTTTGAGAAACGTTATTTTTGAAAAGCTGGCGGGCTGATACAAGTGCCAAGGGAAGGGCTCTACCTCATGAAGCTCAGTGTTGCCTTGAAGAAGTGGCCCAAGTCCAATGCCAGAAAAGAGCCCCGCTAGATAGTTCACTACTTCGGGACTTCCGTTGCGGTAGTGCTCGAGGAAGTGCGGCAATGGAAGTAAAGAGCCGGGTCTCATGTACGTCGAGTCATAGTATGCCGGGAGGCTTGTACCTACCCATCCCAGGGGTGCGAGACCACTTTGTTCCTGGAAAGCATGTGTGAGGGTGTCGAAAACTCGTGTGGAATCACGACCCCAAAAATGGAAATTGTTCGCAAGACATGTGGTTAGCAAAGGAGTTGGAGAAGCACCGAACGCTACCAGTAGATCAACCATTTCGGACTCTCTGGCATAAGATAGGGGGGTAGCCCCGCTTCCATCAACTACATCAACAGGACATCCACTCTCCAACAGGATTTGAACAACTGCACGTCTGTTCTGATGAACGCAGAAATGAAGCAGGTTTAAGTTCGGACCTTCGCGAGCCCCGGGTAGCTTGGGGCGCCTTTCAAAGAATATTGAAGGCGTAGTATGTGTGGGGAGATGTGTCAGGATAACTTTGAGGCCAGGTTCATTTCCGGATGCTGCCGCTTGGGCAATGAGTCGAAACGCAAGGTCATCCCAGTTGCCACCTTGGTCGATGAATCGCTGTAAAAGTGTGGGAAGGAATGTCGATAGACGGGGGTAACGTGCGGCGGTTATAATTGTATGCATTGATGTGACCTTGAAGTCATTGACACTCAATACCGAAGCTCCCGTTTGGCAGAGCCATTCGGCGATGGTGGCCTGATGGCGAACGAGAGCATAGGTCAATGGCGATGCGTTCCCTGTTCGTGGCAGCGGTTTGTTCAGTGGACATCCCTTGGAAGTCAAGCTCTGGCAGCCTGCAAGATCACCATGCTCTATAGCTGACTTCAGTCGAAGAAGTAACCTAGCGGTATGTCTTTCATCGACTGAATCATCTGACTGTTTACCGAATTCGTTTTCTAGTATCTCAATTATCTCGGCGTTGTCTTGGAACTGTGCTATCATCAAGGGGGTCCTGACAAGATTGTCCATAGAGCTCTTCGCGCCGAGTTGAATCAGAGTACGGACAGCACCTGCACGGTTCTCAGTTACTGCAATGTGAAGTGGAGTCGCTTTTTCTTTGGACTTCGCCATGACGTCGAAGCCGTAACGACAGAGTCGCTTGATGGTGGCTTTGTCGCCATTCATAGCTGCAAAATGTAGGGCCGTGTGGCCAAGCCGGCTTGTTGATCGAATATCGATCTCTATTTCCTTTAGAAAGAACTTGACACACTCGCGATCGCCTTTATAACAAGCAATATGGAATCCAGACATGCTGTCAAAATAATAGCCCGTCGTCAATTTCAATCGCCACTGGGCCATGACTTCCCATAACACCGGAGCATTGGTTCGTTTGGATACTTCCAAGATCTTTCTCAAGAAGGCGACGTTTCCGGACGCCGAACATAAATGCACTGGCCTGTAGGTGATCAAGAAATGGTCCTTACCATTTAGGCTGGCCCCCATCTCTAACAAAACCTCTGACATAGCGAGCGAATCATGTTGGAGATGATATGCGAGAGGTGTTGCTCCTCGTGCACTCTGTGGACTTTCATCAACGCCATCAATGTCGACCCCTATTCTGGCAAGATACTCAAGGATCCACCGGGCGTCAGACTTCTGCCAACGCTGATGAATAAGACCATAGATGAGCCCACCATTCGGGCTGGCCCCTGATGCAGCCTTCAGACTCTCTAGGCTTTGGGTTTCCAGGATCGACATAAGTATTATCCTGCCCTTGGTACTTGAGCAGAGGCTTAGTGCAGTTTCCCCACCAAAAGCATACTGGATAATTGTTTCGCTATTGTCACCTGGGTCGTTAACAGGTACGGATTTGTCGAGCAGACACTTTACAGCGTCCACATCCTTCATTGCAATCGTTGCCTTGAGAAAACGAATGGCCAACCTGCTGTCCGTTTTCCAATATCCAGAAAGTGCCAGTGACTTAGACAAGAGTTCACCACGCATGACAGAAGGTGGCCAAGCATAATTCCTGTTCATTTCATCCAACATCCTGATGAGGGGTACCAGGCCGAATTCCTTTTTGTTTTCTTCATAGGCTACAAGGCAGCCCTGTTGGATATAGTGGGTCAATGCGTATTTCAAACAATTCCAACCATGCTGGACCCTCCGGGAACCAAGCCGCTTGTCAGACGAACAGAGATAGCGCCATGCATCTCGTCCTTCATCGTCAAAGTTCCAAAAGAGGTCGTCAAAGGTGAGTTGCGCCAGGATCTCTGCTTCTGGTAAAACAGTGTCCTTGATACACGCATCAACGTAAAGTTCGATTGGCAACCTAGCCATATGCCTGGATACGTGATTGTGGGGAAAGAGACTTTTGATAAACACTACCCATTCCAGTGACACATAACTGTCCAGGTAATGTAGAGGACTAGCGGTGCTGAATCCGGACGCTTCAGGATCAAGCCCACACTGCAACAAAAGTCGTATGATATCTTCGGATTGTAGGTTGAAGGCACGGGGAAAGATGCAGCCTTGCCCCTCCCAGAACAAGGGTATTCGGTGGCAATGGGAAATCAGTGCTATTATAGCATCCTTATCTTCAATAAGTTGTGCGTACTCGAAAGCTTGGTCGAGTGGAGTCAGACCGTCAGCTTTCCTCATGCTAAGCCCTTCCTGGGAGTCTTGGAAGTATGTGCTGAAGAGAACTTCCCGATACTCACGACTCCCTTCGTCGAATGATCTTGCTGCAAAGTGCCAGATGTTTCGCCCATCTTTATCAACACTGAGTAGTGAAATGTTATGTTGAACGAGCATGTCGAGGAGTTCAATGCTCTTTAAAGACCCACTGAGCAGAACAGCATCTTCACCTTGACTATTCACCACATGGGGATTACTCCCCCTGTCAAGAAGGAGGTTAGCACAGTTGACCGCTTTGCGCCGAATGGTTTGATGTAGGAGGGTGTCTGAAGCGTTGTTATTACTCCAGCCTACTTCATCCATCTTTACTCGACCATCATCAAGACAGGTTAATAAGGATTGATGGTTGTCATCGGCGATCGCGAAGTTAATTTGTGCTTTCAATGCTTCGACAGATAGCGCGATCCTGCTGGTGGTGCGGTTTGAATCGTTGGTAAACGGCAATTCCATGGCGACTGCTGTGGACCAGATAAGCTCACCCAACTTCAATCCCCATTGGGTCTCTAGAAGTGAGGAGCTCACAAGGTAGTCATTGAAGTCCTCGAGAGAAAGACCTAGTTGTGCGCCAGATTGCCCTTGGTTCCACCGTGGAGTGAGACAAGGTTGCAAGGCATCAATTTCAAATTCGGTTGGTACTAGACCGTATGATAAGAGATCCCTGACTGATCGGAAGTCTTTCAATCTCCAAGAAATTATCATTGAATGATAAAACAGATTTTTTATGGCTGGCTCAGTTCTAGCTCCAGCCAGTCGGAGACAAGTGATGGTTTCATTACGTCGTTCCGGGCACGATAACGTCATTTCAAGCCAGGAATACAGACTCTCTGATGCATCACCATGGACTGTTGTGTCGGGAAAGCTGCACTGTCCGAGAAACGATGAGAGGGAGAGTTCAAGAGGGGTTCCCAGACTGCAACGGGCGTTAGCATTGACGCTCCTGTATGAGGTATGAGCATATCTCAGGCAGGTTTAGAGCAGCTGCCACATGTAATGGGCGGCATGATAGTTGGAACTCGGCCATCCTGAGCTTTGTACCGCGGACGACGGCAATATCGCGTATTTCTGACGACATCCTCGAGGAAATGTAGCCAATGAATGTTTTCAACCATCCAAGGTAGATCTGGCTTTCAGTTGGACGAAATAGCGATTTTGCGGCGTCAAGTAGTCCTGAGCTTTCTAGGCCATTTGCAGTCAGTTGCGGCCATCTTGTAGCGGCCTCGGGATAAAAAGAGAGCGGGTTGGCTCTGCTCTCGTCGAAAGGCTCAGACTCGAAAATTTTAAGCTGTATGAGCTTGAGACACAACAACCCCAGCACTGGCTCATCGTCTGACTTCGAGATTCGGTATGGAGCGAATTCGGGCAAGGAGACAAGCAGTGGATCTGACAGAAACTCCTGGACAGTGAAATGGGCAAACTCGAAATACAGACCGTCTGCACTTTTGCGGATCAGGCTACTGCATTTTCGAGCCACGGAGTCTTGGTTGATTATTTGTCCAAGATTGGCTCCAAGAGTCGTGGGGGTCGAGATTGCCTGACATAGCTGTTCAATCGTCGGAGGTTTTGGGAAGACAGCCAGAAGTCGTAGGCATAGTCGCACCATATCTCTTGTCTTGAGGGGCAGCTTGTTGATCTTTCTAAGAATCCGGAAATAGCTATCATGCAAGGTAGCAGGGAGATGGTTAAGAGCTTCGACACGATCTTCATCGGTCCACAATTCAGTCATATAGTCCAGCTGGCAGGTAACCCAACGAAACCTAGTTACTTGTTAGTAGACATCCCGTAGTCAACCACAGGTTGCTTACATTCCGTTGGCTCTTTCAACGAGTTCACTCTCTATTCTCTCTTTCGCCGCCACATCCTTCACAATCAATCTGCCATTACTCTCTCGCAACATCATCTCCGCTCGTATGTACGTCTCGATATCCTCCGTCCGTGCGGAAATGGTAATGTGTCGGAAATCGTCATCCAATGCGGCCTCAATTTCCTCTTCTTCGCGACTAAAGACAGCAATCGAAGTGTTATCGGTGCAATCTGCAAGGTCTTGAACTGCTGTAGCCACATCCTCAATTTCGTCTCGGCATTCGTCGACGCCATCGAGTATGATGTAGACGTGGTCAAAGTGCTCTGACATTCGACTAATCGTGGCTCGCAACTCATCGGCATCGGGTGACTGAGTCGGTGATCGTTCTGGATGAAGCTCTTGATAATAATCCTTCAAAAGCTCAAAGGCTTCGTCCTTTTGCAAGGCGATTTGATGCGCAATTGAACCCAGTATGTTGACTGGTGAGTGGGTCGCGTCATTTTTATAGTCGCAAAAAAAGAATGCTGCACCTATTCTGCGTGGCTCAACTGAGGCTCTAGCAAGCGCTTCTTGGATGATGGCACCAGCCAGCACGGTTTTTCCTCCGCCGGGAATACCCTTCAACCATAGACGCGAGCCAGGTGTAGTGTACCATTGTTTGAGCTCTTCTGATTCGAGTAACCAAGTACCTGTGGTTGGCTGTCGCCACTTGATGCTCTGGTCTAGATTTCTTTGTGGGTTGACCCTTGGAGGCATGAAGAAATCTAAGACACTTTTTTTCTCGCTGTTTAGAAGGATCTGGACGCCAATTTCGATCTTCTGCGATGACCCCTCGAGAGATTGGTCGATTTTATCGAAACGATCAGACTGCTTTGACAGCAGTAACTGGAGTTGGCGCATAGTATCAGCGGAGGTAGCGAGGGAAATGGTATTCTTGTGTCGCGACACATCTACTAGTAGTTCCTTGGTTTCTGACGCTGAAAAGGGCCATTTCAATTGCCGCGCCACCAGTTTCAGCTTAGAAGAACCGTCCAAGTCGCCACATGCCTTCTTGAGCCTCTTCTTCACTTTTTCGAATGTATGCTCACATTGTGAAAGATGTTCCACTCTTAATGCGGTTACGAACTCTTGTCCTTGGGCCTGTAAATCGCATGCGAGTGCATGCAAGCTTCGCAGCACTGCAGAGAAAGAGTTGATCTCTTCACTGAGTCGATTTATCTCGTCTTTCGCGCCTGAGACGGTTCGGGTGTATCGGAAAGTATATCGAAAGACAGCATCTGTCAGAGAGATGATACCAGCAATGCTAGCAGCAATTGACAAAGGGTCAGCCATAATCGTTTTAGGAACGGGGAGGAAGGATAAGCGTGAATGAGGGGAAGAGGACTAGGCACATTGAAAGCAGCGAATCATTTGTATATAAACTCATCTGTATGTAAAAGTGCAATGCCCAAGGGTCTGCCTGACAGGGGCGTTGTAACCAACCAGAACCTGAGGTTCATGTTCCCGTGGCGCAAGTGGTGTCAAGTGCATATCGAGGCAATTTATGACCCGATAAGGCAGATTTTGACTGTTTCGTGAAAACCGAAATTGGATTATATGGCAAGCAAGGTATTATCGAAAAAGAAAAAGGTAAGTAGGGCAAAGATCTGTTGGAGGCGGAAGGCGGAACGGCACTTCCTTCCCCAACTAGGTACGTTGCGCGCTGTAACCCTCCAAAACGAAAGTTGGAAGAGCGCCTGGGCGGGCTGTAAGTGATGGCCCAGGACCCGAAATGCAAGGTGGGGCCCGTGCTTTCCTTATTGTGAAGGGCCCCAGCATATCTACCTAGCCCAATCTACAGGGGTACATGTTTACCATTTCCAGCGCTGTGGATTCGGAACAAGTATCACGTGTAAGGCAACGCGACAAGGCGATGCTGACAGTCCAATCCCAAGCCTAAACGTGACATATATGTCTGTGATTTACCTTCTTCGCCCATGTCCCTTACGTCAAAGCTGTCGGTTTATAGTCCAGCTAGACTTTCGCACCCTATCGAATACCGCTGCTGGGTGACGCTTGAAACCGCTCCACTCAGCTCGATGGAGAATGAGCCATTTCACACCAGACGATGTCCATGAATGGGATGAGGAAGTCTTCGCTGGGAGCGATGAATGGCTGCGCGAGACTTTCAGGTCCAAGAAAGCTGAGCTTTCCTCAACGCCCTCTTGTTTGAGAGATAGGACGACGTTTTGTGAGTTGGCCGAGCTCACACATCGTCAATACAAGCGCCACGATGATGAAGAGGCTCTGGAAAGCTCAATACAATTCGAACAAGAGGCCGTCGCATATATCAGCACTGGCTTCCAAAGAGCAAAGTGTCTGTTGACTCTTGGAGACTTGCTGTTTCTACGATTCCGTCGTAAAAAGGCTGCGAGAGATATTGAAGACGCTATCGAAGCTGCGAAACAACACGTCTATCCATATAACGGACCTCTCAAGGTCGCCAACCCTACCGAACTAGCTATGGATCCAGTCTTTGCCGACTTGGAGGAATCAATCACGATTTCCGAAGAAGCACTCGAGCTACTTCCCGAAGACTGGTCTGATCGATGGATATGGCTGAGAAGTCTGGCCCTAGCTTACTTGGCTCGTTTCGACCAGACCCAAGGCTTCGAGGATATCGACAAGGCCCTCAATATGTGCGAGCTCGGCCCCGAGGAGGACGAATGCGATCCTTCGTGTATCCTCATCGAAGGAATTCTTACCCGATTCCGCGCGTTTGGTGACGTTGCCGATTGCCATGACGCCATCCGTCTCTCCAAGATCGCATTAGATAGGAAGCTCGGTAATCCGAAAAGAGTCAGCCAATGTCTTGCTGAAGCATTCTATTACCTCTATTACTCAACTCACAACCTGGAGCACCTTGATGAGAGTATTGAGATTTCTCGAAATATTGAACCAGGTGGCCGTCACTCGGTAATCACAAGATGCCAGAGGTTCAAAAGCCATGTTCTGTACCAGAGGTATCTGCAGACGGACAACTATTCGGATCTTCATGAATCCATTACCGCCGCGGCAGGTGTGGTGCATATCCTCCAGACCCCGACACCTAAGTCTGCCACCAGTCTTTTCGGGATCCTTGCAAGTGACTGGATTGCAAAGACAGGAGTCTTCCCGAACTCGACTCAACTCTCCGAGGCTCTCGAGTGGCCAGCATATCTTCCGATATTTGAAACAAGTCGAATTCATTCTCTTCAAGAACTCGCACATCGGCACTATGAACGTTATGAGAGAAGGGCCATGGTAGGAGATCTTGAAGAAGTAATTCGTGTTTTGAGGACCATGGAGGAAATGGTACCTAGCGCCACGTTGCGTGGTCAATTGGGAAGCCGACTGAAGGATCTGTATCTGGAACTACGGTTCCCGCATTTTCTGACAGAAGCTACTGAGATCTTTCGAAAGTTGGTCAAGGGCTGTACCGAAAGTTCGGATCACATGCTATACCGTTCGCAATTGGCCGGGTCACTTGCCTTTCATCACGAGTGGACGGGACGCACAGTTGAACTGGAGGAAGGCTTCACCATCATAACAGAGATGCCGAAGCTATCAAAGGACGATGGTGAAGTTTACTGCTTACAGCTAGACGCTTTGGTCAGTCTGCACTACCAGAAATGCCGTGTTGAAGGGACTTTGCCTAATATCGAGTATACAATTAAATCCTTGAAGCAACTGTCACTATCTGGTTCCCAGTCGTACGTGAGAAAGGCTTCAACCCAGCTGGTAGGAGCTCTTCTTTGGAAGTACTGCATCACCGATGACCTCAAGGAACTCGACACTGCATTGGAAATGGCAAAACAGCTTGAGGCGTCACTTCCAAGTAGATACCCAAATCACCACAGCATCATTCGACATAGGCTAGCAATATCACTCTACGAAATGCATCTGAGGAAGCCAGCCGTTGAGCACCTCGAACAGGCTATTGAGCTTGAGCGAAAGTGCCTAGGTCCATTACATGTGACCAAACATCTGTCGAATGCCAATTTGTCTTCCCTACTTTCCGAGCTATATGCGACGACGGGCGAACGAAAATATCTTGAAGAGTCAATCGAAACCTCACGAGACACAGAACGTACTGATGGCCGGTATCATATGTGCTTTACTGGTCTCCACAGAACCGTCCCATGGATATTTGATGATTCCATGACCGACGCTATGGTCGCACAACTTGGGGAGACCGTCAGCTCAATGGAATCAACAGGCGCTGGCAAGGCAGCCTGTCTGAGTACTCTCGCATTGGCACTCAATGGTGGATCGTATGATGATACCACAGCCATTCAATATGCAAGACAAGCCCTTGCACTCGTCCCGGAGGATCACCAAGACTACCCCTGGCATATGTGCTGTCTAGTACTTTGTCTAAACACGGGGCTTGTTTTGGATGGACAGAAAAGAGCTGAACCTAGACTTCCCGTTGGAACCGAGGCTGGTGTGCTTCAAGAAATGATCACACTGGCAGAACAATCTCTCAAACTGTCGCAGCCCGACGACCCTAGCAGTCCATTCTACCTAGTAACGCTTTCCGTCGCCTTCTATCGTCGCTTTACCAGAACTGGACGATCCACTGATCTCAATGAAGCCATCCAGAACAGCCTGACTGCTTATAACTTGACGAACGGTGATATAACAGCAGATCTCTACAATAGATACATTTCTTCGTATCAACTGTTTATCTGCCTTCAAGACAAATATCTCAGAGAAGTACATTCCAGTGATCTTGAACAATCAACAGTACTGCATCAAGATTCAGAAAGCTGCAAGTCGAAGCTCAGATCAAGCCCCCTGTACCTCGAATGCCAGGAAAGGCCCGGTGAAAGCTTCCATGCTTTGCATCTTGGTACCAACAAGGAAGGCTCCTTTCGACTTGCCAATAAAGGCCGTGTGCATGCCTACCTACCGGACAAACTGGATTGCCACCCCAGCATATTTGCTCTTTCGGAGGCAAGCTTCAGCTATTACCTGCAGTCAAGTGACAGGACCTACATCTATCAAGCGCTGACCCTTTGCGATCGAGCGAGGGAGTGCATTGGAGAGGATCATATCCAGTATAAACACCATTTGCACCTTTTGGGACGTATCTACGAGAGATTGTACGAAAGGTCGCGTTCCACCGATGCCGACGACGGAGACAGGGGTGATGCCAGACATAACCTCACTACGGCGATATCGAAGTTTCAAGAGCTTCTCGGTGGCCTCGCTCAAGACGATGGGCTCCGTTACGAAACATTGTCACGCTTTGGGAAGCTACTCTCGGAGCAGCTGTATCATGATTGGGATATTGGAGACTTGAAGATGGCGGTCGAGGTTCATCAAGAGTGTCTCATACATGTGCAAGAGGGTAGTTCGGATTATGCCTTCTGGTTGATACATCTGGGACGATCGAAGAACCTTGCCTACGTACATTTTGGCAACCAAGACGATTTGGACGAAGCGCTACGTCTACTCGAGAAAGCGATGAAGTTAGACCCGAAGGACCCAGTCATCAGACGCACCTTGGTGCATAACCTTGCTGAAGCATACCGCTCAAGGTTCAAAGTTACTAGTGATCTTCTAAATATCAGTACCATAGTCAAGATCTATCAGGATGCTGTTGACTTGTTCTCCGGCTCACTCGATAAGATAAAGCTGATGACATGGCTGGGACATGCGTATCTTGACAAATACCAGCAGACGAAGGTCTTGGATGATTCAAGTTCAGCTCTAAGCAACTTAGAAGAGGCTTTGAAACTCCATAGCGGTTACACTGAGGACACAATACGAAGCTTGATTCTTGAAGGTCTTATCAAATGTCATCTCGCACGGAATCGCTATACTGGAGGCATGGAGGAACTAGACACAGCCATAGTGTACGCACAGCAAGCTTCTCAGACAATGCGTTCTGGTAATCCCCATTTCAACAACACATCTGGCCTCCTAGGACTTGGCTATGCTACCAGATTCGAGACAACTAGATCCGAAGATGACATTCGACTCTCGGTCGAATCAGACGGGAAAGACTTCTGGCATTCTATGTCAAGTCCCAATGTTTCCAACCGACTGGACATTGCACAGAGACTACTCAAGTCCTACGCCAAAGTTAAAAACTGGCAGGAAGGTTTCAAAGTTTCTACATACATACTGGAGTCGATCCCCCAGTACACACCGCGATATCTCTCACCTTCAGACGCTCAAAGTCTCTTGGCCAAGATCAGTGGTCTAGCATCCATAGCAGCAGCATTTTCCATCGAAGTTGGTAATGCAGGTCAAGACACCCTCCATCTTCTTGAACAGGGTCGTGGTGTATTTGCGGATTTTCTGTATGATCTGCGGGTTGACTTCAACGATCGGCGATTTCAGAATCTTAATCCCAACTTTAAGCAAAAGTTCAAAAGCGCCCTTGATCAACTTGGGGATCCAGCAAACAAAGGAGCGACTCTTTCTGAGAGAATGACCGCAAGCAAGAATTTCAATGGGCTTCTTTACAACTTCAATATATGGCAACAAAAATACCGCCTCGGTACCGAAAACGCGAATTTCGCGGTATTCACCAAGGTTGGACCTATTGTTGTTATCAATGTCAGCCATCGATGCGATGCCTTCTTGATAAGAAACGTAACAGTTGATGTGTTGCCTTTACCCCAACTCTCTCAAGGCGAAATCGACAGGAAGCTCAAGAGTGGACACCTCGGGAGTACTGAGATTTTAGAGTGGCTTTGGGATACAATCACTGGGCCAATTCTGGAGAAGCTTGGTTACACGGAACAGCCTGCTGGTGAAGACTGGCCAGAGATCTGCTGGATTCCAACAGGAGCATTGAGCCGGTTCCCATTGCACGCGGCAGGCTATCATACCGATGGCTCTGGAGACACTGTTTTGGACAGAGTCATATCGTCTTACAGCTCTTCCATCAAGGCAATAATGGAATCTCGGTTGGAAGCCAATAAACCACCGTCCGCAAAGGCAGTCATGGTCGCTATGCAGAATACACCAGGCTCCAATGCGAGTTTGCCCTTTGCGCAAAGTGAAATATCGAAAGTCCAAGGTCTTTGTGAGTCAATGGCTCTCACGACTGTTGAACCCGACAGGACATCGCGGCAGGTGCTTTTGGAATTGAAGGATTGTCAAATTTTCCATTTTGCTGGCCACGGCAAGACAGATGAGACGAACCCTTTGAAAAGTGAGCTGCGTCTAGATGATTGGCAGACACAACCTCTCACAGTCGCTGACTTGCTGGATCTCAACTTGCGAGAGAACCCACCCTTCTTGGCATACCTCTCAGCCTGTGGTACGAGTCGCATCCGAGATCAGCGATTACTGGACGAAAGTCTGCATCTTATCAGTGCATGTCAACTAGCTGGATTCAGGCATGTCGTCGGTACATTGTGGGAAGTTGAAGATGAGGCTTGTGTTGAGGTTGCTGAGAATGTGTATGGTCGGATTAGAGATGATGGTATGAGTGAAGGGTCGGTTGGAAAAGGTTTGCATGATGCTGTGCGGAAGCTTCGTGATACTTGGTTGCAACAAGGTGTGACGCGAGGCTCTGGGGAAAAGCTGGGAGTGAGAGAGGGAAGAGATATTGTGGCTTGTGATGATGAGGGAGATGGTTTTAGACCGGCACTTTGGGCACCTTATGTGTATTATACGAGTAGATAGCTTCTACTCTCCAATTTAGCAATTCCATTGTCCAATGTGGCAGAGTCCTGCAAGCTGACTCTAGAAGTCACGAAGGTAATCACCAACGAAGGGCCTGTCAGGCTTCATGACTTGATCAGCAATATCCTCAGCGCCAAATATCTTCGCCAAGTTCTTGGCTTGTTCACTAATCTTGCTCTCAATAGTCAAAACCAAAAAGCGATGCTATCAGGGTCAGCCAATACTGTTAAACTGAACACGAAAATGAACATACCTGATACGGGATGTTCATCTTATCATGGAGGGCAAGCCAGCGACCTTCCCCGCTCTTGTTCTTCTGACCGTACTGGAACTGGCGATCGATACTAACAACCCAAGAGTCTAATTGCAGAGTTAGCAACTAATCGATGTGAGGTAATCACACACGTACCGCCCTCCTGCCGAGCACCAGGACAGTTTCTGTTGAAATCTTTGTAGAAGCGGTCCTGGATAAAGATCAAGACGTCGGCGTTATCCTTAGACTGGTTGCGGGCTTTGACAACATAGTAGCGCGCGGTGCGGGTGCGCCGAGCTTGTTGCCATTCGAGCTCGATGGCGTTGTTCTCTGCCTCCTGGTTGTAGACCGGGATGGTGAGGACGTCGCCTTTATTGATAGACATTATAAGAGAATTGTTGATCTAGAAAGTATAAATTAAGTGACATTTATATGGTAAAAACGATCGTGGGAGGGGTTTAAGTCAAACACTTGGCCGATCTGATCTCATGACTTTATGATTCTATATCGAGCTTCGAGGGCCTCTCTTGTGGTTGTGCTGAGACACAGGTGGATATCTAGCGCTGCATACTGATCAATAGCGTTGCCAATTCTCAAACTATCGAATATCCACTCCCACATATTGACTTGGATGTTTAAGAAGTTTGACTTTACCATTCCTCTGGACCAGCTGAACTAAATCATAGGCATTATTACGCGACGAGTTCATAGCGTTTTACCCATTTTGAAGGATTGAGGCTAGCTGACCGTCCGTTGAGTTTGTTCTGGGCCCATGCGTGTCTCGGCCCGCCCTAGCCCGCAAATAGTTCGCGCGCTATTACCATCCCCATATCAGCTTAGCGAGGTCTAGAGTTCCAGGGTGTGGCTGGGTATTGAGCTCCTCACTTTCCTGAGAACGGACCTCGAGATGCTATGGTACAACATCGAACGGTAGTGTGTTTGATTGACTGTGATACCACGTGCATCAACGGAATGAAGAATTGCCCCTGTGGAATAAAATAAAGAGGGCGAAACTAAATTTGAGGAAAGTCATGCCTCAACAGTTCACACCAGGGCTGGAATCTGTCGGTGCACTGGTGACTTAGAACAGCGTTCGTTTTTATGTTCCACAACAACCTTCGGTCTGGGTCCAAATCAAAGCGCTGATCTTATTCTATTGTAATTCAAGTTTCGTTTTATTTCTACGTTAATTGCCTCAGATCCTTTCCTTTTCCAACAACGAGCTCTGCTTCATTTGTGATGATTGAAATTATTTTTACGTTCAGGGTAGGCGGGAGCGGAGAAAGGTTGATCCTCGGGCTGGAATCCCGGTCAGCCGAGCAAAGATACCGGCCTATACCTCATTGGTCAAATTGCCGAATGATATAAACCTAAATCACAACCTTGTACTCTAACAAAACAGCTTGGTACTGTGGTCTAGTTGGTCATGACATCTCGTTAACACCGAGAAGGTCCCCGGTTCGAGCCCGGGCAGAACCTCATTTTTTGCATTTTGTAGAACTGTATCGTAATTGTGCAACCTTTTTCTCAACAACGGCTCTCAATCCAACTACCTCTGGTTTACTCTTTAACAACGCTTATTCAAAACTGTAATATGTAGTTCAATCACAGCAAGCCTCAACTCTTGTCTGAATTTTATTTTTACTTTTTATAGTAGATACTCGATATTGTATTGTGTATTTATAGCAGTAATGCCAGAGAGAAAAATGTAGTCTGCAGTGTTGTCGTTCACAAGCGAATGATCGCCGAAGTGATGTTTCCAGGCTTGGAGCAATCAGCCTCCAAACTCCACCAGTCTCACGATAGCCAGCAAAGCAACAGACCAAAATCTGATATAAGTCCAAATGGCCCATTTTCGTCTTCGCGTCCTGCAATGATGCCAAATACCAGGTCCAAATAAGCTTAGATCGGCCATAAGCCCGTCCCAACACCGTGGCTAAGTGATCAGCGCTTACCGTCAGATTGGGTCGCCGCATTCAACTACAATAGGTTCGGTCGTGCCTTTTCTTACTTCTTACTTCCTTTTTCGGTTAAAGACATTAGCTTGACCGGCGACTCCAGAGACGTCATCTGCTCTTTACTCGCTGTTTCGCTTTATGGTGTCGCTCGCTGGTCGCTGGTCGCCCCTGCCTATTCTGCACTTTCCTCTCCTCTCTTTAATTCTGGGTCACCTCTTTTCAGAAATCTCCGGCTGCACGGCAGTTTGTCACTGTTTTTTGTATCTCCAAGACCTCGTATAAAAACATTGTATTTCGACATGAATATCCTCCACGAATTCGACACCGACGTATTCGGACTAGTGCGCGGCTACGAAGGTACTCGGTTCGTTGAGAACTTGGCACTGGAGCGTGTTACAAAGGACGTGGACTACTTCGAACTCTCAACAGGTAGGATTGTGCGAGTTAATGAGAGCGAATGATGATTAATTCAATGCGATGTAGGCACAAAGTTCGACCCTTGGAGTAATCCATCTCCATCTCTCATCTTCGTCGTCGAAGGCCAAGTCACGGTTACGATACCGGATAGCATCTCATCATCCCCAAGCTACGCTTCCCTACAATCGAAAGGCCAAGCTGTTTCCAAGACTCTCAAGCGAGGCGCGTGTCTGAACCCAACATCGCACATACTCGCCATCCTCTCACGCGGGGAAGGCAACGATGAGCCAATACTGCCCAGGTTTGGAGAAGCAAGAGTGCTGTACGAGGCCGCCACAGACTTGAAGCTCTGCCGAGTCAATCTCGGCCAGTCGGGAAGCATCTCCGAAGATGTACGCTCTCCTATAATACAAGGGCTCTTGCAGAAGCTATTTCTCGTCACGCTTCCTGTTTCCGAAACACATTTTGGCCTACGAGACCAAGTACTCGACTGCGAATCGAAGATGGCCTCTCTCCACAGCACTTCAGCTTACGAAAATCCCTTCAACGATTCTGTACCCTCGAAAACTTATTACGACGACAAAATTCCAGAGTCACCCGCTAGTTCATCACGCGGTGGAACCCCAGATCCGTACGACGATAAGCCCGCCAGACGCCGTGCACCCTCAAATCTATCTACTGCTTCTACCTCAAGACCACAATCGATGTTGGGGTCCGATCTGTACAAGGAAGCTCAGCTCCCTCTCGTCAAGAGCCGAAGCAACCCGAACCTCAAGTTGATGATCAATACTGAGAAGGTACAAAATTCAGCAGCTGATGACAGTAAACTTGGAGTTTTCAAATCACAGTCTATTCTTTCTAAGACTGAACGCAAACGCCAAAGCATCCCACACTTTGAAGGAAAGAGACCCGATAACAAACGCATACGAGCACAAACCGCAGGACGAATGCTCAACATGCTGATGCATCCGAAAGGCTTCAACGTCAGAAATAGCATCTACGTAGATGGAGCGATCATGGACGAAATTGAATCCAGTATTGAGGTCTTGTCATTTGGACAAGGAGAATACATCGCACACAGAGGAGAACGATATCCTGGCGTTTGCCTCGTGATAGATGGTGCAATAGAGGCCTGTACCGGGGATGAGATGAGGGCGACCTCTGCAAGGGTAAGGGAAAGCTGGTGTGCTTTAAATGATTAAGTGCTGACAGATCCCAGCAGATGCTCCCGTTCAAGATTGGACCAGGTGATATAATTGGACACAGCAGCTTGGTCCATAATAACAAGTCTCAATTTGACTTCAGGGCCATACAAAAGACAACAGTCGGCCTCATACCGAGGCCGTTCCTTCGGAGGTTGACGGACTTATGCCCTCAGATTCTGGTGGTATTGGTCGCCAAGATGTATGATTGTCTGCCTCCTTTGATCTCTCTAATTGACTTTGCTCTGGATTGGTCGACCGTCAAAGCGGGAGGAGAAGTATATAAGAAGGGGGAGAACAGGTAATATTCCCCAATCCCCCATTTGACGCTGGAACTCTTTGCCTAATGGATCTAAATAATAGTGATTCTATTTGCTTCGTGGTAAGAGGCCGTGTCCGGATCACTGAAAAGGGACCAAGCGATATGGATGCCCATATCAAGGAATACGGCCCAGGAAATCCCTTCGGAGTCCTCGAGTTCCACACAAACCGTCCCAGGTCATGTACAGCTCACGCAATCCGGAAATCAGAGATTGCGAAGTTACAGAAAGCATCTTACCAAAAGCTTGTGAACTACGCTCCAGAACTGGGATCTCGACTCTGGGGAAGCATCGCTCAAGCACCACAAGATCATCAACAGAGCGTACAAGGGTTAGATTCCACTCGGCTTCGGACTATTGCCGTGTTCCCGCTTTCGCTCGAAGTCCCAGCTGCCAAATGTGCAACGCTCCTGTCTTCTGCTCTGGCCAGACTCGGCATTTACGAGAAGGACACTGTATCGTTGGTAGAGTCGCATAGTGTGATCAGCGCGGTCGGAAGTACTGTCTTCACTGATGCTGGTAACAAACATCTTGAGGACTACGTGGGGCACGTTGAACAAAACTCAGATCTCACTATCTTGATTGGAGAGCATTCGGTTGACTCGACCTGGAACGATATCTGTATCGCGACGGTGAGATACCCAATAATCATTCTGTCTGGACATGACTAACAGTTTGTGTAAAGGCTGATCTGATTATTCTCATGGCCATGGACGATTGCGACCCGCGAATCACTCCGGTTGAGCTAAAGCTTGAGAGACACGGGACGATGGCTCAGAAAATATTGGTTCTCGTTGATGACGGTGAAGACGACTTTTGTCCGCAAGCAATCACAAGACCATATATTCAGGTAGGTTAGAACCAGGCTGAGCCAAAACAGAGTTTTGCTAACATCCCTATAGGAACGGCCATGGCTGTCTGAAGCCACTTCCCACATCGAAAGAACCCGCCTCACCAGTGTTGACTCTTGTCGAGACTTTGAGCGCTTGGCCCGTCGTATTACGGGACGCTCAATCGCTGTCGTGTTCGGCGGAGGCGGCGCACGCGGTTTCGCTCATTTGGGCACACTTCAAGCGCTTGAGGAAGAAGGTATACCGTTTGACATAGTCGGCGGCACGTCGATGGGCGCGTTTGTCGGCGCGCTATACGCAAGCCACATGTCGATTGATCGAACCGTTGAGGCAGCCAAGGCTTTTAGTAAAGTTTCACGCTGGTACCGTTATCTCTTCGATTTTACTATGCCCATATTGGCATGGACGTCAGGCTCATCATTTACGAACCACGTGTCTTCGGCTATGGACCAGGATCTGGATTCGAGTGATCTGCGACTAGCGTTTTATTGCAACGCTACGAATATGAGTCAAGGTGGTCAAAGTTTGACGATGTACCCTCAGGCACGTTCCCTTTGGCAAATGGTCCGAGCATCAATGAGTATCCCGCCGATCTTCCCGCCGTTTGCTGTTGAGGGAGAAGGCGATATTCTTGTTGATGGTTGCTTTTCAGCAAACGTTCCTGTATTTCCGGCACTGTCAATGGGGGCCGAGATTGTCCTGGCCTTTGATGTGTCGAACATGGGCGGTGCACCACCACCTCAGACGTTAGGTCAATCAGTGTCCGGATGGTATAACCTTACTCAAATGATATTTCCGTGCGCAAGTTCGCGTAAGCCGCATAAGAGCTCACCTTATAGTGCTGTCGGGACCGATGGCAATGTCTGGGGGTCGCTACAGTTATTGGAACTCATTACCTTCTCAACAAACACCAACGAGATCAAAGCTATCCAGAATACACCACAATGTCTGTACATGTTGCATGATTTGGATAAGATTGGAACATTTGACATGGAGAAATTTGACAGTATAAGAGAGATGGGATATGAAGGTGCAAAGAAATGGTTACGGGAGGTGAAGACTTCGGGAAAGTTGGATCATCTGGCACTGCCCCGAGGTATCAAGGATGGAGATAGATAACTCCTTCTTGCATTTTCAGCTTAATGATAGAGTTTAATAGAGTGTCGACATGAACCTGGAGCTTGGTCCACAGCTTATCTCGGCATTGAAGGTTCCCCACACGGCAGAGACAGAGATTGCTAATAATAGAACTGTCAAAGCGGAAGTCCGGACCCTTTGATTGGTCAACAAAGTTAACTTCTCCCTTTTCCCAACCATTATGGACCATCTATCAACCAATTACTGTGCCTCACTATCAATTTTCATTCCAAGGGACCGAGCGCAAAATCAACAGCCTCACTTTTTCTCTCATCGCCATTTCTCTCCCTTGGGCTTGGGGAGTAAGCAACTCCTGTCCGACTCCCCGATAGCTGCAGTACTCAATTCATGTCACTGTCACATCATTAAATGCATCTTTCCCACTGATGCATACTAGAGTTCGTTTCAAGGGGTTCACTACACGTCTACTGCGGGGAAGATAACGAGACCTATTGGCCAACAAACGAAGCAAAAAGGTAAGAGCTCGAGCCAGAGATCCGCTCGTCGAAGGATTTCCCCTGCATGACAAAGCCATGACTAAGAAACTGACATACATAGAACACACTGCGATGCGATGCGCTCAAAGCATCGCGTTCTCGTCTCGGCGCCCATACCAAGTCAGGTGCCGCCAGAAGTCGTCCTCGCGCACATCCAAACCTTTACGCCTCTCCTAAAACACAATGCCGTATTCACCAGCTTCTCCGAGATCCCACCCGACACAGCGCGCGTGCACAGCGAGCCCTTTTTCGGGCCGCCAAACAGCAGCGTGCGCAGTTTTCTATGTTTCCAGCGCTTAGAGCTGGTCGCGGGTCTAGCGCAGAATGAGACTTGGCCCATTACTTTTCTAAAAATTCACAATGGTGTGAGAGCGCGCGTTGATGCGAGAGCGAGTGTTACTGTGTGGATAGAGTGTCTTGTGAGACAAGCGCAAGATCCGGGGACGCCGAGTAGTAACGGGACGTTGACGGAGGAGTGGGAGTTGTTTGAGGAGGTTGTTGTTGAGTCGCATGGGTTGCTTATGCCGTTTGTTTCGAGGATGACTGAGGTGGCGCATACGGGGATATGTCAGAGGATTATGGATGATATCGTTGAAAATAAGTACAGTGGCAAGGTTTAAGGCGTTATTAATATTTTGTATATCTAATGAGATTCATCGCAGAGTATTGCGATTTTACGTCCACTTTGGCAGAATGAGAACGGTGGTTCTGTTATGAGATATTATACACAGGAGCTTCTCAAGGAAGTCTTGATTTTGCCTCATTTTGTGGTATTTGATAAATACTAGGGCCACAAAACTAACGTGTCCGGAATAAAAATGTATTCACTATCTATAAAGACCCGGATTACCAGCTTTCATATCTGAGCGAAGATCTATGAAATTGTTAAATGAATCTCCAGTAACCAATAAAGAATGGTGTAACCACCTGCGACTAGGACAGCCACTACGACTGTCAGTGCCGACGAGGGAAGATTTATAAGCTTATTGAACCAGCCGTCAAGGTGTCAGAAGAATTGGCCGCCGAGAGCATAAGAGATGAAATACTTTAGTCACCTTGTGCGAAGTTAGGCTGGGTTTAGGCTACTTTATTTCTGTACCCCAAGCCTTAGAGGACAATTCTTCTGACATCCACCTGCCAGCCTCGACTGACTAATCATTGATCTTGCCGTCATGGGTAAGATCATAGTAACCATCCCTGCTGTAGACAATCACTCCAATAGGAACAATCGCCTCATCGCGGTAAACGACCGACTCTGGATAATTCACCGAACCCCCGTCTTTTCTGAGAACAGCCTCAACCTTGAACAAGAAAGCCATCAGTATAGGAAGCACGGAAAGTAAAGAGGTATGGTTCTTACACTGTCAAAACCTGGATCAGGACCAGTTCTGACTGAATCCGCCTTCTTTAAGAACTGTTTCACTCCTGGAACATATCTAACTACTAGAATCATTTCGAGGCTGCCAGGGCAGGCATTGTCCTGAAACATATCCGCTTCTGGAACCAGGACCATCAGTAGCATATATCTTTGAGGGTCGGACTTACCTACTGAACGAGCTTTTAGATATATATATCCCTCGCCCGAACATCCCGACTCCTACTAACGTTAGTCTTGTATCACTTCAACAGAATGATTACTGACCTGCATGTGCCATTTTGAATGATTTGCGGATTATTCCACAGACACCACAAATGTCATCACCACAGCATTTGAGATGACCATTTTCCAATCCGTTCTTAGGATCTCCAATGTGGCATTCCCGGTTCGTTCCATGAAAGGCATGCTCCCAAATACCACCATGATGGGACAAATAATCGTCGAAACGTCGGCCGCGGTGGGTCCGGTCAAGGTCGGCTTCCCTGACGTAGTATATATCTTTGATTTGAGGTACCAAGTTCCCGGACTCCTCCCATGTCTTCATAAATTCTCTCTTGACTGGTCTGTTAGTTCTCAGGTAAATGCTTCCTGCTAGTGAGGGGACTTACGGTCCCTGAATAGTATCTCCGACTTGGAAAGTCGGTACAATTTCTTCCAAGTTTCAGTTCCAGCCCGGCTTTGGATATGTTACAAGTGAAGAACTTACTGGTCCACCCATGTTTGTCACGTAAACCAGAGGCGATTTTGTGGCGTAGGGATTGGTGTGGTAGTACTATAGAAAACCTTCGGCTTGGATGTGTTAATATTGCGTTGCGGTAGATCTAGAAATGGCGAGAATACATGCGCCGAACAGGCGTCTTTATACTGGCAAAGCGCCATTGAAAGTGATAGGAAAATTTTCATTGCTTCTGTAAAGGTATCTGAATAACAGGCCGGCCTTGGGAAGTTGGTATGACCTTGACCACGTCGCGTCACAAGAGTATAGATACGCAATCCTTCAATAACAACAGAAAGTACGATCAGCGAAAGAAAGGAATATCAAGAACATATACCCACAAGTACAAAACGGAATCACCCCACCATGCCAACTACTCACCTCTCAGCCGACACTTTCCACAATCCAATCATAATCGCATACCTCCCAAGTTTGGTGATGATATGTCGTGGCTCCCAACAAATCATCACCAACCGACCAACATGCCAGCCCCGGCTAGAAGCCCCAAAGTCACACCAAACAAACTGACGACACCACTTCTCTGAATGCCTGCAGCAGCACTCTCGTCAGAAGAAGTCGTCTCGGCAGCGGTTGTCTCGCCTGTAGCAGTACTGTCGGCTGTAGCAGTAGTGGTCTCACCATCCCCATCACCACTCTTCCCTTCGGCATCCTCCTCCTTATAGATCAAAGTCACGGCGGGTACAAAACTACCATACGAGAACAAGGTTAACTCGTCCGGACGAGCAGTCGCTATTTTGGTGCGCGTAGTGACTGTAGCGCTCTCGTTGGGTATGTTTGAGATAAGTCCGACTGTTTTTGTCGGCCCCACGGATACAGTCACAGTAGTCTGATCGCCGTCATATCCGGACTCAACATAACAGACCTCTCGAGACCCTGGGTAGGACATAACGGGAGCGATCATGGATCTGCAAAAACCATAAGTGTCTCCGATATAGCTACTACAAGAAGAGTCAGTCTCGCAGTGATTCATTGATAAATCGTGTTGTACATACGTCGGGCAACAGACCGCCATTGTTTCAGACCTGTCCAGAACGTTCTTCCAAAAGTCTGTTGGTTGAAGCGGCTGTGCCTCTTCGTCAATACCATAACTCTCCGGGTCTCCCGATACCGTCAACACGCCCGAGATGCCAAATTGACCAGTGCTACTACCATGCTTCAGCAGTCCCACAGTTTCCCAACCTTTGGGACAAGCTATGCCGGGAGAGAAATACTGGTATGCGCCATGGACAAACTTTGTTGTCTGCTTCTTCTCGGATTCCCACTTTTCTCCGCTGGGATAGCAGTCTCCAAAGGGCTTCATGGTGCATGACTCCGCTACTTGATAGGGAAAGTGAGGCGACGTCGCGTTGGCGAAGATCTGGTGATCAGATTGGGTAGCGCATGATGAGGGTGCGGTGAATGTCGTCGTTAGAGGACCAAGGTTGAGGGCACTGACGCCAAAGAACCCTGTGCTGGGCATCTTGGTAGGCGTCGCTATTATCAATCTAAAGCCTGTATCACGAGCAATAGGTATGCATTGGAAGAGGTTGATCCGAGTCACAGGCCTACCTTTTATGAAACAGATCGGCTAAAATGCCACGATTCAGCCTTGCAAGTCGGCTAGAGTCGAGAAGAGGCACAGCATAAGTCATTTCGCTTGGCCGACAAAATGGTGTGTTTAGCGCGCATATTTTCTTAACAAGCAACCAATTGAGGAAGAGAATTCCTAGTCGCGACAAAGGAACCCTGGGCGAAAATCACGACGGGAATCGGGGTTTCTCCATGGGGATAAGTTTAGGATTCGATGTTCAAGGTTAGTGATCCTTCTCGCACTGGCGGAGTGCGAGCGACTCCTAGCCGACTGCAAGGGACGGTGACGTCGTGGTAAAAGCCAATTGGCTCGTGAACATGGGGCGAGTGCACCTTCCTCCGATCGAGAAACATGCAACGGGGCAGTGGGCACGGGTAACTCGCTTGTTCGTCTCCATCGAAAGTGCCGACTTAATGTGAGGTAAGAATCAAAATTGGCGCTATTCAGATATAGATAAATAGGGTGTTTTTATCTCGCCTCAGCAAACTCCATCCACAGACTATCTCCCAACACCTTTTGCAACAGCTCACCTTCAGTCCCAAACACAACCTCGATACCACCATCAGGTAAGGTCGGCAAAACAACATGGCATCCAGGAAGGATACCCGTGTTTGGACAACGAATAGCCTCCACTCTGTTTCCCAATAGGCTTCCCCATTCCACAGTTGCTAGGTTGAACTCAGCCCAAGATGTCTGCACTGAAGTATTGCCCAGCACATCGAGAAATGCTGTTGGGGCCAGTCTGGTAACATCTTCAAGCTGATCGACAAGCGTGACAACGTCGTCGGTGAATTGATTATCAAGCCGCAGTAGCATTTCCTTCCGGATTAGAACAGCCAGATCAGCCAGGTTCATACTGCCCAGTATCTGGCGAACAGGTGCAGAGACAGCGATGTACTGCAAGAAGCAACCTAGCGTCTCAGGGTGCAGCGGCGGGTCCATACGCTTTCGACCATCTACGGCGATGCTAAAGACGGAGATTGGATCCTCACTATCTTTGAGATCCTCGATTGGAGCCTGAACGACGATGGCAGTTCGCCACATGAGAGCTGAGAAGGCGTCGTTGGTAGAAATCCATTTCTGGTCCGTGGGTTCGGTAGTATTGACAGGCGATGCCCTAGCCTTGAGGGCCTGGAGCGATGAAGGCGAAAAGTAAAAGACCTGTCCACGAAAGGTTGAACTCAGCATGGCTGGAGACGGCCCCGGGGGAGTGAAGGGAAGAATAGTGTACTCAGGGTGGTCCTCGGCTCGTCCCTTATTATGGCCCGAGGGCTTTGAAACGCGTTGCCTATCGGATATCATGGCGTCCTCGATCACCAACGGAGATGGTACTGGGATTCCCTGGCAGCGACGACATTCTTCGGCCCAGATCTTGGTCCAAACAAGGTACGTGGTAGCATCGCCAACCATATGGAAGATGCACCATCCGATAAGAACACCGCCTTCAATAAAGTTGGCCTGCACCAGAGATATTGGAACCGGCTTCCCTGCCTCTGGCCAAATAGGTCCAGGCATAAGCAATTCGCTGTCGAAAGCTTCGAGAGGAAAATGATTCTCCTTGAGCTGCGCATAAGTCCAGGAATACTGCCCTTGCCCTCTCAGATCCCTGGTGGTCATTTTTCCGATCTGATCGTCGGGAAGTCTCTGTAACTTGAGAAGATTGGCCTGTTTTGCATCACTGTCTGGTACAGCTTCCGACGCCAAGACGCCGATCCGATGACACGCAGCTTTGTAGCTATCTTGAAGAACTTTCAAGACTTCATCGCGGTCGTAATTCTCTGCGAGACGCATAGGAAACACATAGCGTAGATAGCCCCGTGGACCAACACGTTCCAGGGCTGTCAGGTCCGGAACATCGCTTAGAGATAGCATTAAAGGCATTTTGGCTGCAGAGGAGCGTGCGATACAGCTGGGTGAGGCAGCGTATGGAATAATACAGAATAAAGATTGCAGGGTACGCTGCAGGTACCAGAAGAGCTGACACTTAAAACTCTTGACAGGAAGAAGGTGATAAATGTAATAAAATAGTGGTTGTCTGGGCAGTGTCCAAAGTCAAACTGAGAGTGGCGTCGAATCCATGGTCTACATATCTAGCAGGCTCACAACTTCTTAATAGTACTGGCCTCACCCAATTCATAGTCTAACGCTGCAACAAAGCAGGGGATTGAGGGAATTCAGCTCAGGGTTCTAGTTACCCGGGCGAATCAGAGACAGATAGGAACAAAACCCTGCTCCATAACATTCTAGATACCAAGAGTGATGCATTACATTAAAATCTCCGCACCAGTTTCAACAGAGCCAACAGCATAACAATAGGCGGTTCAACTAGCCATTGTGAGAAGGTTGCGCTGTGCTGTTGGTTCTTAGTGTAATGGCCGGAGGAAGGGTATCATTCCGGGCGGGGCCAGTCGCGGAAATAACGCATTTTGTTGGTTCACACTGCTTGCTCTGTGAAATTAGGCGAGATATACCCTGAAGTTCATTACCTTGTCTGGAAATGGAATAAACAGCCAAGTCGGCCGTACAAGGTATTCATGTCCAACAACTACTGTCATCATACGATTTCTGGTAAGGGAGAAGCGGCACAGCATACAAGGTGCTGATCGCCCACCAGAATGCCTTGTTAGGGCAGAGTTCAAAAGTAGAGGGGGTGCTGCAGTTCCTGCTATTGCTTAATAGAAAACTTGGGTCATATGGAACAAAGCACAAACAGTCTCAGAAGCTGGGGACAAATACTAAACTCATTTCCATTACCTACCTATTGATCTTAGCTTTGTTCCCGCGGTCAGAATTAACTCCCATGAAACCCATTACTGCACCTGTTCTCGTGTCTTAGACATATTGTTTGCTTCTCCAATGGCTTTGCTTACCTCGTGATTCGCATTCCCTTTTCCTTCCCAAACTCTTCTCTTTTACCCACCAATGATGAACTCTACCGATCCTCGAATTATTGCCATTGCGGGCCTACCACCGTCAGACATCGACCTCGACGCCAACACTGCCGCCTCGGATAGAGCGGCCATTATCACAGTACTTATCCTAGCTTTACTGGCTGTCTCACTACGATTTACCGCAAGAACCATCCAACGAACCAAGATACATCGGGATGACTGGGTTATTATTGTGTCGATGGTGTTGGTCACAGGGACTGCTGGCCTAGCCATTGCCGGTAAGATATTTATGCAAATAGTTACGTCGAAGCCAGCTCATAGACTATAGGTGGCTTTTATGGAGCTGGGAAACATATTTGGGCAGTTGAGATGGAGGACCTGGAACAAATCTACAAAGTAAGTCAGATATACTTTCATTGCTCCCCCATAGCTAAGATTGCATAATAGATCCTGTTCGGGTACACATTTCTATACTCAGCCTCTTGCGCAATCATCAAGATTTCTATACTCTTATTCTACAGTCGAATATTTCCTACAGCAGAACCTTTCTTCCAGATCTCAACAATGTTCGGCTATTTTCTGTCCATCTCATATCCAATTGTCGTTTGGGTTACGATGGGCAACGTATGCAGGCCAATCGAACACTTTTGGACACAGTTCCGTGGTACAGAGGGGACATGCATCGACATTAACAAATTCTTTCTAGCCCTCGGGATTGTCAATATGGTGAATGACTTCTATATCTTGCTCATACCTATTCCGCAAATATTCCAGCTACAGATGTCTATGAGAAAGAGATTGGGCATTACTGGCATCATGATGCTGGGTGGCTTGTAGGTGCATCACTGTCTTGATTTGATACTATCCATTAACTCATGCCTCCAGTGTGTGTGCTGCTAGCGTCGTACGCATCCACTTCTTGAACGAGCTCACCAAAACGGTAGATTTGACGAGAGCCATGGGACCTGTGTTTATTTGGTCTGATCTCGAGCCGTGCATTGCCATTGTGTCGGCATGCCTCCCGCACCTTGCACCTCTACGACATGTCATTCGCGATAGAATATCTTCTACATTTGGGAGTCAAAGAGAGAGTGGTACTGCTAATAGCGCCAACAATCTGGGAGGTAGAGGGCCGAGTTCCAAAGGTCCCATGTTTACTTACGGTGGATCAAGGTATTTTGGTCGTGGAGACAAATTAAAGCTTGGAGACAATGACGATGAGGTTGAGTTGACAGGACTTGGGACAGCTGTGTCCAAAACCTGCAGACAAACGTCATCAATGCCCAGCTCTGCGGAAGATATTAGGTAGCACAATCTATTATCAACTGAAGGTTCTTCGTGGTTCACAGTATTTCAGGAACATGGCACCAACAGTCTCAGGAATTGGCTCTGAACATAGGTCAATGATACCTTCCTCTGACCCAGACACATGCAACGGGCGAGTGGGAATGGGTAGGTCGCGTATTTATCTACCGACAAATGGTACATAGAACCCTACCGTATACCTTCCTCCCTTGCAACCTGATCATCCGTATAACTATCCCTCACCCTCTCAAGATACTTATCAAACTTCCTCGAAATCTTAATAACATGTTCCAAATGCCGATACGTCATACTCTCGTTTTTGAACTTGGCCAATTGTCTCGCCGTCGTGATCGCATTCCGAATCTGCCGCCCGTTCATCTGCTCCTCTGCCAAATCCGCCAAATGTCGTTCGATGTCATCAAAGTCAATGCCTGGATCCTGTTCCAATTTACGCTTTCGGTCCGTGATCGGCTGAACCACCGTGCTCTCCTGCTCGAGTGCGCTCAATCGATCAAGGAAGTTCTCCCAGATGCTCCTTCGCTGTGATTTGATCAAGCTCTCGTAATGCAGGGACAGCTGAATACGGGACTTGAAAGCTTCATCGAAGGTGCCCACTCGGTTTGAGGTGAGAATCAAGATTCCCTCGTAATATTCAAGAACTCTCAAAAACACAGAAACAAGAGCATTGCGCTCAAGGTCTGTCAAAGTCCGCTGCTCTAAGAAGACATCGGCCTCATCGAGTAATACAACACAGTCCCATATCTTACCCAGATGCAGGACTGACTCGAGGTACTTTTCAACTTCTTCTGGCTTGGTACCGATATCACCACAGGTCACACGGAATAGGGGCTTCTCAGCTAGCTCGGCGACACTCTCGGCGGTGAACGTCTTACCAGTACCCGGACCCCCATGCAATAGTATGATTAGTCCGTTGCCTTTGCCCTGTATGAAATCTGTCGTTTGGTCTGTGGCCAGCTTACTTGTAACGAGGGCTTGGATGATATCTTTAATCTCTTTGTCAATGACAAGATGTCTGAAGGCTTGCTTGTTCCAATGCACTGGCTGGATATAATCGACATGAAGATCCTCTGTTTAGTAAGTCAGTACAACGGGGCCTTGAGCTTTGGGTAGACTAAGGGCAGAGTGCTCACGCCATTTCTTTTGGCGAAGGTTGTATCCGACAATAGTACTGGGGAATACAAACGACTCAGAACCTTGAGGCATCTGCTCACTATCCATGATAGATGCATCCATCTCTTTCCGTTTCCAGCTTCCCAGTTCCGGATATGCCTCTGTGAAGTTCTTCGAGTCTGAATGAAGTTGCTTGTATGTGTCAAAATCCATCATGTATCGTTCTCCTTCCTAGCGCCTGTTAGCACCGGTGATTCCGAGTCAAGTTCTGCCACTCACACCAACCGTATTGCCGTCAATTACATGATTGTAAGTAACCAAGTTCCTTTTCCTGCAGGCCCACATGGTTTTCCCTCGACGTTCAAGTAGTGTTTGGGACTCCTTGGTACTCAATCGCATTGGCAAGATATCTAGATCCATTATATTGGCATACAGGCTTCCTTCGTTAAACTCGAGGGTGACCTTAAGCGTCGTGCTCTTGATGTAAAACTTTCCGTCATATCCGTAGGACCAAGCATCAATCTTCCAAGACTGAGAGACTGAGTCTGGCACATTGGGTTGGATTGAAGGAATATCTCCAGACTCGACTTTGGTTGCCCAAGACTTCGCGATATACCCTTGGATACCTTTGGCGGTCTTTGACACCAGGACCTCGCCAGGCCGTACGAAGAATGGCATCGTTTGTTCCGATATGTAGCCCCGAGAGAAATGTGCCTCGACTTCTGTGTGTGTCTTCCCGTAGTTGTTATCGATCCATTGTGTGAGTAGTTGCATCTGCTTCTTGTGCGGTTCAGCTATGGTTTCAATATTGGTTGAACCACGATAGTAGTACCAAAACAAGAAAGGCGAATCTATTGGTTCATCCGATTTCCAGACCGGGAACCTCTCGCTGAATGTTGGATGGGAGTCAACAAATGCATCAAGGGCAGCGACCATCTGTGGAGATAGTGTCTGAATGACTTCCCGAACAGGTTTAGGATCCGGAAATGCTGTTTCCTCATCGTCAAATTTGCCAATATCTCTTTCCTGGTAAGTTGAATCGTAGTGCCTGTATACCACGAATGCAGCATCAGGTCTCTGTTTGAGATATTTGGCCTCGTTGGCTAGTGGTGAGATCCCTTTCAGTTGGGGCGATCTCCCCAACACTGGCAGCCAAGAAGGTCTTTGCAGATAGGTAGTTTCGTCGCCTTGGATTTTATGTAACAGAAGCCAAGTAGTAGATTTAAAGGTGTTCTGTAGACTGCGGAGTTTCTGTATCTTTTGTTCCAGTTGAGCTATTTTGATATAACCTGCAGGATCCTGACTGGAGCCAACATTCTTGCCTCTCTCTGCATCTGCGTCCATACTGGTAACAGGCATGGCTTTTTTTGTAGAAGATTGGGCTAATGCTTCGTTGGTGAGGGTGGTATCTTGCACCCTCTCAGCGATGTTGGCTCGTTTCTTAATGTCCAGATCGAAGAGCCTTTGTTGGTGTTGCATCGCTGAACTTTCACTAAGCGGCAGCGGGAGTCGGGATACAGTGTTGACTATTTTCCTTTTGTCGGTATGATAGGATAATTGACCTTGATCTCTCGAGCGTTGTACTCGAGCAAGTGCGGTGAGTCTGTCCTCGCTAAATGAACTTGCGCCAGTTTGATCTTGTGATATGGTACGATGGTGATAATGGTCCCAATCTGGCTCATTGTCTGGTTCACTATCTGGTGGAGTCTCTGGGCGCATTCGTGGTTTTCCGGTAGCACTGAAGTCTAGAGATTGCCCTTGAGCCGCCCAAACATCGGAGAGTTTATTGTACGGGTCGAGCCAAGTTTGAGACGTAGCGGCCTGTCTTTTGTCAACCTTCTGGTAACTGGCGATTTCTACTAATGTTGATCCGACGAGCTCGTTTGCAAGTTGAGGTTCCGTCGCCCCTGACACACTCATCAAATCTTCGGAGGTTCGAAGTACATGAGTCCTACTCGATTAAATCCCGCGGCAAGGACCCGATCTGCTTGTCTGGTGGTAGCTGACAAGAGTGGTTACTTCCGCCAAGACCGAATACTTGCGGGGGCGACAAGCGGACAACGTGGACAAAAAGAGGTGGAAAGCAGGAATCAGCTTTGCGTCACGGCTACCAGCTCTACATATATCTCCCTTTTGACATTGGCAAAAGCAGGAGCGGTGAGATGAACAGATAGACGGACGAGGAGGCCGACATGGACCCCGCAGACAAACACCCTTTTCTCGCACAAATGCGTTCTGCCTTGCCCACAGCACTTTCTGTCCATTCGCAACTACAGCACCAACCTGAGGCATAAGTCTAGTACATATGGGCCTCTCATACACATGACCAAGGCTCAGAACCCTGCTCGCGCAGGTGTATGGACGAATGACATCCGAGACCATGCGCCCTCGGCCCTCGGTGTGAGACCAACTCAGCCGCACAGCGATACGCCCTGGGCAATAATTGGCCCATGGCGAATCATTAACCAGGCTGTGCTGAGGCCGTGCTGCCAAACGTCGCAGCAACCCTGGAAACAAAGTTATTCTTTTTCAACCTGGAAGCGAAGTTCACATCTTCTGTTTCTGGTAGTCTTTAATGGCTGGGATCATGGAACATTCCAAGTCAGACTTTCTCGGTACTTGGTACTCGCCAAATACTCATTCGCGATCGACCACACATTCGTAAGTCAACTTGAGGGATTCAACTTAATTTCTTCACTGCCACTAAGGAAACATGATTTATGCAGCAATTTTGCCTTTCCCACTGCTCAACAAGCTTTCCAAGAAGGACTCGATCGGTTCGCTTCTGAATTCACCAATGACCGCAATAAAGCAGACCTTTCGAAAAGCTTCTCGAGTATACAAGATATTCACGACCTAGCGCAGCGGTCATTCACGAAATATTTAGATGAAAAACGCTTTCCTAAAGCAAAGAAATGGATCCGGCGATTCACGGCAAAGATCAGTCATTATGGAAATATCATGGATGTCCTGGTCCAGCAACATCCTGAATACGTCTCGCTTGTCTGGGGAGCCATGAAGTTTCTCTTAGTAGTAAGCATGGACCCTAATAACATGTCAACGCGTGGCTCGCTCACTATATGCAGGCTGCTCAAAATCACGAAGCAACAATATGTCTCATATCGAAAACCTTGTCACAAATCGCCGACTCTTTACCTCGTGTTGAGCTCGTCACTGTTCTTTATCCAACATATCGGATACGTCAGGCGGTCAGTGATCTATATGCCAATCTCGTGAGATTCCTTATCCGAGCTCATGAGTGGTGCCAAGAGGGCACAATGGGACATCTCTGGCACAGTATCACCCGACCACCTGAACTCAGATACAAAGACCTTCTCGAGGACATTGCGACCGCCTCACGAGAGATTGACCAATTGGCAGTTGCTAGTAGTCGAGTCGAAATCAGAGATATGAACTTGAAGCTGGATTCGATTGTTTCCAAGCTCAATTCCTTCGAGCCTCCACAGTCGAGCGCTATCTTGGATGCGAATCACACCATTCTGGCCAAGCTTGACTCATTCCAGGCTTTACACTCGAGCGCATTACTGGATACGAATCAGCGGCTCACGGATCTCCAATTCTCACAGATCATGTCTCACATCGCTGATGGAAAACTTGGCGACCCTTTGGAAGCATTCCGATATAACGTCTCGGTCCAGATACGGCACGATCGGGTTAGGGTGTATGAAACAACAAATGAGTTCTGGCAATCTCCAAAGTTACAAGCTTGGTCCACAGCACCAGAATCACGAATAGCCATCGTGAAAGGTGGTTTACGCGCGCGACATGCTTCAAGGAAGTTCTCTGTCAACATCATTGAGCAACTGCAGTCGAAAAATATTCCAGTAGTTTGGGCTCTTCGAGGTCCACAAAATGACTCCAAAGAAGCGAAGGCTTCAAGCACTGATTTATTCAAGACTCTCATCTTACAAGCATTCAAGCTATCGCAGGACTGTACGACTGAGAATACCATGTCTCTCCAATGCGCACAGTTCCACAGAGCAAACACTGAAAACGACTGGCTCAAACTTTTGGGCTCTGCGCTGCTTCGAGCGCGAACTCAGATCTACTTGGTCATCGATCTGGCAGTGATAGACCACAATCTATTACCAGCTGAAGGGTTCTCGTGGTTCACTGCATTTCAGATATTGTTTGCGGAGATGGTAAAGAGGTCACCTCAGCTGCGCGTTAAGGTGCTTCTTATTGGCAACAGCGTCAGTTTCGGACCGTCGGAAGCCGAAATGGTACCATCCGAAGTTGTGGTACCTATAAGAGTGACACAGATGCCCGTTCGGAGGCGGGGAAAGATGGGGCCGCGAGTGGAAGCTTATGGGAGAAGAGGTTACCCCAAGTTCTAGTTGATGACAGCGATGAGGGTCACTAATGCAGCTCTTCAGGTAGAGACAAGTGTCTGGCACAACATTCTGCAGGAGTCGTGTAACTCTGTAGTGGCAGTATATCTAATTTTAGCGATACATACTGTTCAATGACCAAGATGGTGGCATCTGAGGATCAAGATGCTAGAATAAAGTATTCAGTCTCAAAGCGTAAACTGGCAGAGATGGTTTAAACGATTTCGTCTATTGGGCCCTCGGGCTGACCTAATACCCTAACGGTACGGTACTGAGAGAGATGCCACGTAAAGCTGCACCTTACGCCAAATCGCGATGTCTTGATGCTTAAGCTGTCACTGTTTTGTCTTTCAAAAGTCCCTTATGTCTGGTGACATCTTCCGACGTGGTCAAAGGTAAAAGTAAAGTTTGATTGAATAGTAAACCGGGTCTAAAAGGAGTGGAAGAATGTACAAGAAGATAACCTCAAGTGAGCCACATAAAGGCTCTTTCAAATCCGTCTCAAGGAATGTGTAAGAGTAGACACTTCTAAATAAGGACCGTCCCAAATCGTCATGACATGATCATCAATTTATCCGCACACATCTAGCACCCACCCTTGCACTGACACTTCCAGCTCTTGTAAGTAGGCTTCTTACCAGACTTGGCCGAGAAAGCGCGCTGTCCCTCAAGAGTGACAGAGTCACCCTGGCAACCAGGTCGAGTCCAGACAGTGCATTCAAAGCAGCTGAGAATGGACTTGGTATCAGGAGAGTCGAGGTCGAAGGTCTTGATGTTGGAGGGGAAGTTGTTGCATCGTCCAGGGACGCCGACGCCCTTGAAGGTGGCCTTCTTGCTGACGCGGAGCTTCAGGAGGTCGATGCCACCGGCGTCGCGGGTCTCAAGAGTGGTGTCCTCCTCAATGGGGTTGGGAAGCGCGGCTGCGAGGCCGGCGAGGAGGAGGATGTTGGAGAAGAGCATTTTGATGTTTGGGTTGGTAGGAAAGATAAAGATTGTCTTGAAGTTTTGGAACTGAGTGAGAGACTCTGAGATGATTGTTGTTTGTGATGAGCATTTTCCATTTACTTGGCGGATGCTCTCCTCATATTTATACTATTTCTCAACCCTTCTTTTCGATATGGAGGCATTCTTCTCAACTCGTATAAAATCTCATTATGCAGCCAAATAACAGCCCAAGTGCCACGTTCCTTGGTCAAGTCAGCCTCTCCGTTCTAGATCGCCAGCCGTCTACCCAAATTCCTATTCTAATCGGGGGACTTGAGTTGTTCCCATCCTTCGAAGCTCTAATAATGGACCCCGCCAACGGCCTGAACCTTGGGTGTTTGCTATTCATAGTGTCCACTCTCCGCCCTAACACGCAAAAGTGCGCATCGTGTTACCACATATCGATGACAATCAATAGCGGCGCGTTTCCCCTCATCAGCCTGAGTACTCGGACCAAGAGGGGTTGACGTTGGTTGTTGTCATCTCACTCAGCTCAGTCAGCTAATATTTCGTAGCCTGTAAGATGAGGACAGCGACACTTTCTCCGCCCGACGACGCGGGGCTTCACGTTTGGTTATATCACGATACGGAGCAACAAGTTATATGTAGATCTCTTACGAAAGCTTATCCATTGTGTGTTGTTAATACTGCTAATTGTCGGGCATTCATGACTTTCGGAGCCTTCGGTCGATCGGCCTGATGACTGCAAAGTGTGGGCTATGGATTACCACTGTTGCGTCGGGCTTTACTCTGCATCTTGAACGTTGGTGGTCAGATCGTGATATAGCGTGAGCCTAGTATAAAGTTTAAAAAGCTGAGTATTTATGCTTTAAATAGACTACGAGCTTGGGAGACACATTGTATCTTGTACTACAATTTGTAGTGGTAGGGTACGATCTTACTGACGGTCCATCGGGGAAACAATCCTCCATACATCCTTTCTGCGATGCCCGTGTAACGGACTCTTCAGACCGTCGCTATTCACAGCGTCCCTCACCTTCGTGACCTACAGCCTTTGTTTGTAGGAGGTCACATTTATTCACCTACTCAAGCTCATTAAAACCAACTATCACTTACTATGCAGGCTACCCGTTCATGATTCAAAGAGTGTAGCTCAGGTAACTTTGACGAACTGAATGGAGAGTGAGACTGTGAATGGCTCATATCAAAGCGTCATCTTCCCGATATAAATGACTGAGAGCCGTCTGGCCGTTAGTTGCAGCATCAAATGCAGCAACCAAAACACATTAACAGCATCTCCAACTACCAATATTCTGAGCTTTCATATCTATATTTGACCATGCTTTCCATCCAGGACCTTTTGAATCCACAGTGCAATCACCCTAGCGGATGTCCAAACCCACCTGAGGAAGGTAAAAAGAAGTGCCGCCCCTGCTTGACAAAGCTCAATAGCCAGGCAATTTATCGCAAAACATGGTATTTAGATCAAGGTCTCTGTCTGAAATGTCCCAATAAGTTGAACAGGGCGGCGAGAACTTGCACAGAGTGCGCTGCCAAGCAGAAGGCGCACCACGAGAAAACCAAGACAAATAAAAAGACCTAGATATATAGGTGGAGTTGTATTTCGTGCTGCAATAGGTAGCTAGTCTATAAATTCGTTAGTTGGATCGGCTATTCATCTAGCTGTGACATGATGTGAAGTATAGTTTTATCTGATTGACCTGATTTATTTACTTTCTTTCCCTTATTCTGATCCCAATGTCCCAGGAAACAGAACAGTTATTCATGAATCAGTGGTGTAGCTGAAGTAACACTAGATAATACTGATAGGATGGTAGTAGAATTAATCTGTGAATGAGCCATGAGATAAGGCTTACTGAACATGATCACACTTTTGGTGAAGCATCATCGCTCCTCTGCTTGTACGGAGCATTTTGTGAATGGATGCTTTACCTTTACTCTATAAACCGTTATCTTCTTTGAGGGATTAAAGATAGCGACTCAAGCAAATCAACATCTCTAACCTAAATTTAAGACCACTGTCTTCTACATCTATATACTCGCCATGCGACCCATGAACCGAATTCTAGAACCCTGTGGAATGGGAAAAGGTTCCGCCGGGCACTAAAACAGACGACGAGACGATCGTCGTAAAAAAGACAACCCAAACGACACAATCGTTGTTAAAACAAACACCCTGAAATCGTAAAAGTGCGACACTTGTCCAGAGCGAGCACTTCCAGGTAGATCATGATGCGGCCCCTGCTCGAGAAAGTAAGCGCGAAAGAAGACTACAAACAAGGCAAGTGCCCTCGGACTTATCCAAAGCTTCAACACGTAAGTACATCTCCTACAACCCCAAAAGTCAAGACGTACCTCTTTCGGAAACACAGATCTTCCAACAGGTTGAAATATAGATTTTCCCAGCATACTGTCTGAATTACTATTCGACACAGCCTCAGCTTCTTTGTAGATCTGCATGGCGGCGCTGGGACTGCCTTGGTAGTGGATGAAGGCCCAGTGGAAGAGTTCGTCTTTTGTCCAGGGATAGTTGTCTGTCCAGACTTTGAGTTTACCGACAAACTATGCTAGCATTCCGACTGGGGAGTCGTGGAGGGCATAACCTAGTGTTACCGGCTTTGTTTCTTGGATACGTTGGTAACCTCTCGTCCTTCGCAAACCAGTTGGTCCGTTCAAGATCCTTCAACTCCTGTTCACTATACTCATTCTTTTCATACCGAGCGAACTTCTCGGGCGACTTCTTCTCATTTGGTGGCAAAGCCAAGAACATGTTAATATGGATAGCCTGTACGGCGTCGGGGTGGTTCAACGCCATGTATCTCACGATGGCTGAGCCCCAGTCACCTCCCTTGGACGGTCAGCCACAGGCCACCTTCCGAAGCCAGCGTACTTACCTGACAGACATATTTATCGTACCCCAGTTTCTTCATTAGCTTCGCAAAACAGGCCGCATGCTGTTCTAGTCCAAAACAGACTTCTTGGAATACTGACTAAAGCCATAGCCGGGCAACGAGGGCGCGACCACATGAAAAGCCTGTTTATCCTCTGCTGACTCGGTTAGTAGAGGCAGAATCTTGGTAACTTCTAGGAAAGATCCAGGCCTGTTCTTTATCAGTTCCAGTGCTTGAGCAACCTGATGGAGGACATCTTACCAGCCATGTAGAAACAAAAGTGGAATCGCATCTTCCCTCGAAGATTTCTGGTGGATGTAATGGATATTCAGAGGCTCAAAGCCATCGACCTGTATCGGAGTCTTGAAATGGTTCAAGGTATTCAAGAAAGCCTCGTACTTTCGCCAGTCATACTCATCGCGCCAATACTCGACCAGCTCCTTGAAAGACGAGTGACCAATTTCTAGGTCGTTCGATTCCACATCCGCCATTCCATCGTCCAGTCGAGCATATTTGAGCTTTATTTTGATTTCTTCAACTAGGCTGTCAGGCACATGAATCTGCTGACTGGTGAGTGGTGAGAACCTTGAGGTAACGTGATCGCGCTGGCCTTGAATGGGGTGATGTCAGCCATGATTTTGGTCAGCAAGGCACCATCAACAAAACATCGCAAATATTTGGTAGGTGAGGGTACTGAGATAGCAACTGAATACTGAATTATCAAGAACGGAATCTCCGGTCGCAGATCGGCGGATATTTATTTCTATGACGCAATGTTTCAGTTTCGAAGCTTCATGACCCCTCTTCCATTGTCAACGCCATGTAATGACCCTTAAGAACACCAAATGGTATTAGCCTCTTTTATTACTTGGAAACTATACAGCCACCAAACCAATTGTTTTCAACGTTAATTCAACTTCGGCTTCCTCCATTCTCTCGGAAATACCACACCTTCAGCTCGAGTTGCATGAAGCCATAGCAAGGCCAGTCTGGTCGGTCAGCGACTCCGGAAACTCCAAGTGACAACAGACGTACTGCCGATCTCAAGGGTGGCGAGGCTTCATGAGACAACAAATCGTGGAGATAAAGTGCTTAAACTCCGAAAGAATACACATCCCGGTCTTGGCATGCAGGCGGGGTTGCATTGATATATAACAGACCTTATCACACCAGGAGATCCTACAGACTGCAGATACACCAGCCCTTTTAACAATTAACACTGATCACTTGACCATCTAGAGAGTCAGAATGTCTTCACCAACAAAGTTTGAGGGCTGGGTCGCCGAAAAGCCAACAAGTGAACAGGATCTGGTGTGGAGCGAGTACGATATGAAGCCCTTCGAAGAAACCGATATTGAAATTCGTATCACCCATTGCGGTGTCTGCGGAACGGATAATCACACGGCTCAAAACGGCTGGGTAGGGTGCTCTCCATCGTCTCCAACCACCATACTGATTGTGTAGGGAACCACTTCATACCCCATCGTTGTTGGGCACGAAGTCGTCGGAATAGCCACTCGGGTTGGCACCGAAGCTGTTGGTGGAATCAAAGTGGGAGATATCGTGGGTGTAGGCGCCCAAAGCGATGCTTGTTTCGAACGCGACGGTCCTTGCGAAGAGTGCTCCAACGGTCTTCACAACTACTGCTCCAAGATTGTGAACACCTATGGCGGTACCCATCGCTGCGGAGCAACATCGACAGGTGGTTATGCCAAGTGGCACCGCTGTCCTTCCAGATTCGTTGTCAAGATTCCCGATGGTCTGGCTCCTGAACATGCCGCGCCCATGCTGTGTGCTGGAGCTACGGTGTATGCGCCGTTGAAGCACTTCGGGGCGAAAGGAAGAAAGGTTGCAATTATTGGTATCGGTGGATTGGGGCATTTCGGCATCATGTTCGCCAAAGCGTTGGGCGCGGCTGAATTGGTGGCTGTTTCGAGAAGTTCGGATAAGAAGGGCGATGCTCTGGCTCTTGGAGCGGATGAGCACATTGCGACGGCTGATGAGGGATGGGCCGCGAAGAACAGGAGGAGGTTTGACTTGATCGTTAACACCGCTGATGGAAATAACGTAAGTCACAAGATCCCATCTATCATCACCAACCCGCTAACGCATTTAGATGCCATGGGCAGAATATCTCGGACTTCTGAGAATGGACGGCACGATGGTTCAAGTCGGTGCACCCGAAAAGGCAATCCCGATCAACATCTTCTCGCTACTTCCCATTCGAGGCAAACTCACGTCTACGCAGACTGCAAGTCCTGACGAGATGCGAGAAATGCTGCAGTTGGCGGCCGATAAGGGTCTGAAGTCGTGGGTTGAAGAACGGCCGATGAAGGAGGCTAATGAGGTGCTGAAGGATCTTCAAGCTGGAAAACCCAGGTTCCGATATGTCCTTGTTAATGAGGAGTAGATGATGGTATCGAGAAGAATAAATGTTTCTTAAAGGAAAGAGGGTCAACGCGGGATAACTCGCCGTAAGGCAGGTACGAGTTCAGGCCGTCATGAACCGCGACAAAACCCGTCGTAATTTCCCAACTCAGATTCACAACCTGCATCAGCCCTTCGTGACTTCCGTCAAACGCGCTGCCACTGAGCTACCAGAAATGCCTCCCAACTCATTGCTCCCATCTTCCATCCCACATCCCACAAACATCACACCCCATCTGCTACCACCAATTTTGCTCGATCATCATCAAGTGCAAAAGCTACAGTACAAAACACACTCTATTAACCACTATACCAAACATCAGCAATCATGTCCGACCGACGTCCGGTTAAAATTAGGCCTCTCGAAGACGGATGGAAATGCCCAAATCGCCCTTGCATCAAAAAGTCAAGAAACCCTTTGGGCTCAATGAACTGCACTCACTGTGGCTGTCGCTTCGGAGCTCCATACATGGAGATCGGACCTCCTGAGAATTCGGATGGTCCTGAGGCGTCGACGAGTCCTGAGAAGTCGGATTCTACTGAGAACGCGGAAGCGCCTGAGAACGACAAGACGACTGAGAAGGTGGAAACGACTCAGAAAGTGGCAACGACTGGGAAGAATGATGATAAGGACAAGGAGAAGCAGAAATCGGGTTGAGTAAAGAATGATGAAACAGGCTGGTGGAGACATCTGAGAGGAATGGTACGGTTAAAGGCGTTTATTCTTTTTCTGGGCATGGGTCGAGCATACGATAGAGCTCTGGTCGGTATTGGGAAAAGACTCAATTGAACTTCTTTAATACATGTGTTTACTCCCGTGATATCTCTCTGTGCCCACCCATTCAATCCTTTTGCTCAAATGCCTCCGGGTACAGCTCCACCATCATGTCGCTCGCCTTCCTTGCCCTTTCCTGGAAATCCCATCTCACGCTCTCATCAACAAGATCAGCAACCTTCTTCATCTCCTCAGCCCAAAGCCTCCACTTCTCGGCAGTCATTTCAACCTTGCCCGCCTTGGCGGCCTCAGCAAAACGTTCTCCCGAAATTAATATGTAATTCACAATGGCAAGAGCCTCCGCCTGTTTAACAGGATGCTTTGTGATATCGCCGTCTCTCCTCTCTTGCAATGCGGACCCAAAGTCATTTGCTATCCAGCGCGGGCCGAACTCCTCAAGCAAATCTGCCTTGAAAAGCTGGGCGATTAGACTCGCAACGTTGAGCCAGCGATGTATCACCTCTTCAGCGCTTGAGCCATCAGCGTCGACCGGCAGATTGTCCGCTTTGAAAATCATTAGTACATGTGGGAAGAGCCGACAAGTAGTTCTTACCGTGACTTGCATGCCAGGTTTCGCGAACAGCAGATATCAAGTCGCCCGATTTCTACATCCCAGTTAGCATTGCTATACTTTTCGACCTCTGTGTTGTACATACTCCTTTCCGAGGCTTATCCTCTGCGTAATTCGCCAGCCCTACCAAGAACTTGGAAAGCGTATCGGTCTTGGGATCTAAATAAGGCAACTCGCCCATCATCTCAAATACAAGGGCCGTCATTGTGCCGAGGAGAAGGTTGAAGTTGTAATCCTCACGTTGGGGTGGTTCGGGGTCGTCTTCATCAATGCGCGCGTTGCGTTCATCGACCTCACCAGTGTATTGGTCGCAGCATCTCTTGACGGCTTGTTCAATTGCCTCGTCCTGTTCACTGGAGTCCAGCAGTAAATCACGGATGACTTCATAGTAAGGCGCATTTGACTCATATACATCGGCTTCTTCTTCAATACAGTTTTCGATATAGCTGAGCCATGCTGGAGGTTCTTGTTTGGCGTCTTTGTCGTTCATGATTTATGCAGAAGGTTAAAGAAATAGTGGAAAGAATCAAGAGTGGAGGGGAAGGTAAGACCTGAAAAAAAAAGATGTGAAAGAACGATGAATTGGCAAATCGGTCAAGATTCAGCTCCTATCTTATTATTCAGAAATATTCTGTATCAGGAAGCCTCGTCAGGCTGATTTGAAGTGGCATCGCAGCGGTATTTTGTTTTACCGCCGAGGTTGTGCTGCGCCTTGTGGGCAGCCAATCACGTTCTGCAATCATAAACGCGCGGTAATGTTCAACTGAAACAGAACATGCATCGTCTCCCGAGTAGGTGATTCTTCTCCTGAGTTATTTCAACAACCAACAGCATAATTTATCAATTGCTAGGGTTCATCGTTGATTTCGTCGACTAGGATTGACCAAATCACGCCATGGTTGATTGTCAGCGCCAGCATCACCAGACAGTCTTCGAGCCCAGATATTCCGTGGGAATCGAGATGAGAGATCGATGTTACTGAATTAACTGTCAATCAATTGGGTTGAAACAAAAGTGTCAACTTCTCTACCTAAATTCCTTGACTTCTTCGACCAAGTTTTGTACGGCTACCACGGTGCAGATGAAAGGGAATATTCTATCGACTGCAAAATCCCTTTCTACTACAGCTAGTGTGGAAAAGGGTATTTTTGCTGAAGAGCTGGGGACTTCTTCGTTCGTCCGACAACTTGACCTACATTAAGACCGGCATGAACCATTGGGGCAGTGAACAGCAAAGTCAGATCATGGTAGATCGTGATCAGATATCACGTTCGCTAAGCGCGTGCAACTTACAAAGGTTCGGGTGGTAGGCGCGTATATAGGTTTCTATCAATAGAGCCGTGAACGGGATTAAACAAGAAAGGATCCCCGGAACTGTATCAGGTCAGGCTCGGTTATGTATGTTGGCTGAAGAGCAATGCCTACGACATGAGCCGACAGAAATAAATAAACCGCGTACTCCACCACATCGCAAGGGTGTTGCCAGGTTATTTTGACGTTCCTGTTCTTGGCTGTTGGTTCTGCCATTTCCCCTTGTAGACAACAGCGCTAATGGTCGGCCTTCAAGGCCAACGCAAGTCTAAGAATATCATCTCAAGATTCTATATAATATTTACATCCTTTGAAGATCACAATGGAAACAATCAAATCATCTATCACTACTAAGGCATCGCTGGTCGACTCCTGATTGATTGCTTCTTCTATCTCCTTTGTATCTCAACCTACTCCTTTGACAAGGCACTTATATCTTGATTGAAATCCCTCACTCAAACAAACTTCCGACTACAACTTGTCATCATGAACAAGCTATTCGGGCGCAGAAAAGAGCCAAGGCGCAGCTCAGAGGACGACTACAACAAGATGGTAGCACACTAGTGTATTTATTTGATATTGTATGAGCTAATCACTTGCCTCAGCAATACTTCACTCCTCGCGGCGAACTCCCAGCCATGTGCGTTAACCAGCAAGTCCAAGAAATCCCGATCGGCATGAAGCAAGAACAAGGAAAGAAGAAAGACTTTCCCCACAAGTTCAGGAATGATGTAGAAGAACATCCCAACGGACAAAAGTACAGAACCTTCGAACCTTTCGAACAGCGCAACCGCCCCGAAGAGGTGACTCTCTTGGAGGTTCCTGTCAACAGCCGCGTCAATCTCGAGAAGAAGGTCGTCGGATTCCGCACTGTTCAGAATAGAGAAGCAAAGCCAGTGCACCACAACGACAGAGCTCGAGTTGTGCGCAACGAGCTTAATGAACCCGGTCCTTTTCGTGGTGTTGTCGCCGTGAACGACAAGACCGGGACAAATTATGGCGTGCAAGGGGTTCTATACCATCCGGAGGGTGATACTCAGCGCTTTGAACGGGCGCCGATGGAGCCTTTGAGTCGTGAAGGAAGGCAGTATATAAACAGGTTTAAGGATGATGATGATCCGCACCGGGTCACGACTTGGCCTCCGAGAGATGAGGATGGTGATGATCTTGCCATGTATGAGAGGCGGCATCAGAAGGTGAGGGCGTCCAAGCCGCCGCCTGTTCCGAAGACTGGTAAGAAGAAGAAGTCCGGGTTCTTTTCGTAATGGATAGTACTATGATCGACGGAGTTCTTTTGGGTTATATAATGAGGAGGTCTTTGTAAATGCAATTATTTTGACTCTATTCATGAATTTAAAAGTATCCATTTTGATAGATTTCCGTGAGCTCATGTGGCCGGCTGTAAGGGATTCGGATATGAAAGAAATTACAAAAAGATGAGGCGCGGCTAAGCGGGGAGAAAGAGGTTTTAGGTTCGGATAGAAGAATTCTTAGGTTATTAGGAAGAATCCCGCTCGGCCACGCCTCATCTTGGAAGGATATAGGTTAAATTCAATATTTAAACCCCAGGTGCCCAGTCAGTTGGTGACTTCAACCGAGATGAGCCTAAGGTTTGAACTGCCTGGAGAGGTCAACTTTATTCTAGCAAAAGCTCCACTAACTCATCATGGCCTTCTTCTGCCCTTTCCTTCAAGTTCCATCTCGCGCTCTCATCCACCGTATCAGCAACCTCCTTCATCCTATCAGCCCAGAACTTCCACTTTTCCGCATTCAAATCAGCATTTTCTTCTACACTAGCCGCCTTAACATCCTTTGCAAACACCTCTCCAGCGATGAGGATATGGTTGATCGCAGCCAGAACTTGAGCTTGACGGCCCGCATCAGAAGACACGTTCTCGTCTTCTTTTGTCTCAAGAGCGTTCTGTAAGTCTGTAGACACCCAGAGAGCGCCATCGGTATCTAGTAGACCTCCACGGTAGAGCTTGGAGATGAGGCCAGATATGTTAAGCCATCCTTCTGACCAGATCTCCTCTGATTCATCTGCGAGATGGTGTGTCTTTCCATCAACTGAGCGCCAATTAATATCGATATTTCAGAGCAAGGTTTTGTCACATACCACGACTGGCATTCCAGCTCTCCTCTACAATCGCCTCTAGGCCCCAACTGTGATACACAAACTGAGGACTCTGCAAACCATCATCAGCAATCCACAATGCAGAAACTGTTATAGTTTCAATTACCTCAAAGTCATACTCAGCCGCAGCTCCCTCCTTAATACCAATCAAGAACTCCGCAAGCCGATCATGCTCAAAGGTTGTATAAAAGACGTCCCGAACAGTCTCAAACACGATGCTCGCCATACTGTTCAGTTTGAAACCAGCCATATAATCAGGTGGTTCTCTTCTCTCATTGTCAGCAGTAGAGATGTAGAGATCATAAAATCTGTTCACGGCATCTGGAATTGCTGTTTCGCTATCTTTGGGAGCGAGGAGCATATCGCGGACGATTTGATAGTATGGAGATTTCGAGGAATACTCGTCAACGTCTTCCTCTATACTTTTCTCGATGTTGACGAGCCAACGTGGTCCATCGGCCTTGTCCTCTTCTGTGTCGGTCATCTTGGTATTTTTTCGTAGCACAGACAACGAAGACGGGGATTTTCTTCGTTCGGAAATATTTGGATGTTGAGAGATGACGAAGATAATCAGCTCAAGAGGCCGAGGCAGACAGCATAAATGAGGCGGAGAAGTTCCTCAACCAACAGCCAACACTGCTCCATTTCTTCAGCTAATCAGCATGTCAGGCTCAATACGCGCGCGTCTAAAACTCATGATACTGTCGCCTAATACCCACTAAAGCATTGCCAGCGCATTCAGTTAAGGAGCTTTCACAATTGGCTCATTTCTTTATCTCCAGGATATCCATCTCGACAATCTTATCTGAACGTTGTCTAATTGACGTCATAACGGCTTTATCTCAGAAACCCTCACAATTGGTGCGGCACAAACGGAACATATTCGTACCAAATAACTCATCCAGAGAATCCCGGTCAAAAATGCACGTTTTCTCAACTACTATACAAATGCAGTAAGCCAAGATATATCCAGCCATGTCGCCCCATCTCCAAATCATGTCTCAACCAGTCACGTCTCCACGTGCTCCAATTAAACCGCGTAATTTCCAACATCGCCAAACCTCAGTCTTCAATCCTAGTCACTCTCTCTTCCCAAATCCCCGGTACCACTCTTATAAAAATGTCGCCCTCTCCGCTCCGCAGTAGAAGCCGGCTTCTCGCCATAGGCGCAGTCGTTTTGCTCTGCACGCTCTTCTTCTACATGCGTCAGAGTTCGTTGTTCGCTCTGCTCTCAGCAGCGCCTGCTGTTGAGTCGAAGCTGAAATGGTATCCTCCTAGTGATAACCAGATCAATTCCCTGACTTCGGCTATTAATGGTGAGGGTACTTATGGGTTTATTTTTGACAGCTCAGAAACACCTGATGAGAAGTATGGGACGTATAATTGGTGTAACATGCCTCATGCGAGGAAGAGGGAGTATAAGAAGCCGGCCAAAGAGTATGAGCTTCAGTATGTTGAAGTGGTAAGTAATTCATCTGTCTTACAGTGGATGGGGGTAGAGAGCTTACTTGCATCAGATTCAACGACATCATAAACGCACTCCTTATGCCAGTAACGCGTTTCCTGTAGAGCCATACCAATGGAACTGCGATAACCAAGGCCTATTCTACTTCGGCAGACAATTCACCGACGAGCCCAAACCCAACGCCCAAGGATACTGGAAGGGTTTTATTTCCGACATCAACCCATTCATTCCCTCCGGATGGATCGGATCCTGCCAATTTCCCCAGATCACAGCCGAGGGTCTCGATGATTCATGGGTCCACGGAAAAGATCTCTACGAAGTCTATCACGATCTTCTCAACTTCATCCCCGGTCGTAAAGAAGACTGGCGAAGTAAAGTCAAGTTCAGAGTCACCAACAACCAGATCACGAGTCAGGTTGCGGGCATGTTTATCAACGGCATGTATCAGACAACCGACTCAGTCCCTTTGCATATTCAACAAGCGGGCGTGGACAGTCTCGAGCCACAGTACAAGTGCAGCGTTGGAAGCAAACTCACCAGCGCTATCAAGTCTTCTTCAAATGCCGACTGGAAGAAGCATCTTGACAAGACAAGGGGTCTCTACCAGACTCTTGACGATATTTCTGGCGTTCCATCAAATGATGAAGGTTTCCATGAGAGTTTCGATCATTACTACGACAACCTCTCCGCTCGACAATGCCACAGCAAGCCCTTCCCGTGCAAACTTGTGAACGGAAAGAACTCAACAACCTGTGTTGATCAGACGCTTGCCAATACAGTCTACAGACTCGGACAATGGGAATACTCCCAAATGTACCGCGACGCACCATCTTCCCTTGCCGCATCAGCGACATCATGGGGCGTATGGATCGCCGAACTAGCAAGTCACTTTCGCGCCGTCATGTCCGGCAAACAAGACATTCTCTACCTGCACAACTTTGCGCACGATGGATCTGTTAGTCGTCTTTTGAGTATTCTTCAGATCGACGTCATGGTCTGGCCAGGTATGGGCAGCGAAGTCGTGTTTGAACTCTACAAGAAAGGTGAAGAATATTTTGTCCGAGTGTTATTCAGTGGAAAGACGCTTAAATCGTCACATCCAGATTTGGGAATTATGGAAATGGTGCCCGTTCAGAAACTGTTGGCGTATTTTGATGAGTTGACGGGTAAAGACGCTAGTCTCGTCAAGGGACGTTGTTCGGGGGAGATTCCTCTGTAGATACCCTGTAAATTTGTGGGTTCACTGCTGTACCACTTGTCTTACCCTCCCATTGGTTCTCAATTGAGTGTCTGCATGACGGCCCAGTAAAACGTGCATGAAACAAACCCTTTATTTCTCGAAACTGCTTATTGTTTAGAATCAAGCACTGCCAAGCGCGGTAGACAAAAAACAATGTTGGTGACTTGACGAAGCAGATTTATTGAGTGCAATTTGAGTCCGAGCCCGACCCCTAAAGTGGGCTGTCGTTGACCAATCATGGGTCATCAGGCTCTGGGGGATCTCCCCTAACAACGGTGATAAATTAATTACCGTAAGAAGGTTTTCGCCAGGAGTTCAATCATGATCTTCAGTCGGTAAAACCACCAGCAATCAATCGTCACTGTCGCCAGCTTCAAATCTTGTACAACGTCGCTTGTAACGTGCAGTACAAAGGTGCATTTTTGTACTGTCCTTCTGTTGAAGGGGGCGCATCAAAGGACCAATTACGCATCAAGCCGCACCACCACCTCGGGAAAGGCTACTCCCCAATCAAAAATGCAGCATTCCTCTCCATCACCAAGCTCCAGCCCAACCCGGCCATCAAACTACGGCAGCGCCAGTCCCGAGACAGCAGCCTCAAGCTTCGACTGCTCAAACAGCAGCCACTGCGGTCCCTGCAAGCGCTATTTCCGTGACGATGCAGCGCTGGACCAGCACATTCTCGCAAAGCATCACGACACGTACTGCTGGCGATGCGACAGGCATTTTACGCATGTGAGCGGCCTGGAGCAGCATGTTGCCAATTCGTCCAAGCATCATGTCTGTACTCATTGTGATGGGGAGCCGGATTATGATACCGAGGAAGATCTGAATGAGCATCTTGAGGAGTTTCATAATGCTTGTTTGGAGTGTAATGAGATTTTTTATGATGAGGAGGATTTGATTGCGCATGATGTTGAAATGCATAATCGATGTGCCACATGCCAAAGATTCTTTGATTCGCCAGCCAATCTCTTGAATGTAAGTCTCACTCCTCTGTCTCACAACATCTTCACTGTGTCTTACTTACCCTCTCATAGCACGAAAAGGTCCACCTGGAGAAAAACATCAAATGTCTCGCCTGTCCTCGCATGTTCATTTCAAATTCAGCAATGATGCTTCACATGGAGCACGGCACATGCGAATCAGGGGCCAACCTCCGTGTTATCAAAAACCTGGTGGCGGACTGGTACGAGGACTACGGATCTGTCGGACACCATCACGAGGATGATTTTCGCTGCGAGAACTGCGGGTCTCATTTCTTGAGACTAAGTGCTTTGCTTCAGCATGCTGAGAGTGAGAATTGCGATGCTGCTGTTTGGGATTTTTATCGAATTTTCGTGCATATTGAGTATAACCAGGATGCTTTTCAGTTGTTTGATTATTAGGGATTCGTTGATGTTTATTTGGTATATGGGTTGTCAGATCTTGGGTTTAGTTTAGCATGGCGTATTCTTGGAGTATAGGGTTTCTTAGGTCTAGAATAGTATATAGATGTGAAGTCATTGATACGGTTTCCTCGTTACGATGAATGAGGTTGGTTTGTTTAGGGTTCGGTAGACTCGGGACGTTTGACGCCCTGAACTTTATTCTGATATCACCCCGGAGATCGGTCATGTTTACAAGAACAAGCAGCCAATGTCCTTCATGATGACTACATTTAAACATTTTGAACGGTTTAGAACGGCCGTTTAAACTATCGCCGTGTTGTTCTTTCCTTCCCAAATACGCCGACGCAACGGTTGGGTACTGTGTCGTGGCGAAAGATTCACGGGAAGGTGCAGGGTAGTTCCATGGCGAAACCAAGTTGCCTGTTCAACTAGATTAACGTGCGCCAACGCCAGGTCCGCTCCAAGAAAAGCAATACTAGATCACCCCAGCTCCAAGTAAAAACGTTGTGATAATTTTGACGCTCTAATCTCCATATCATATGAACCAACACCCTGAGTCAGTATCATGGAGCCTGCACGCAAACGTATCAAGCTCGAAGAAGAGCCGAATCCACAGCGCTTGCCATCCCCAGAACTGTCTTTCAAGGACCAAGCAGCCACAGAGCCCCACTGCGACGGTTGCGTGCGCATCTTCAGGAGCAAAGCGGAGCTACAGCGCCATAACTCGAAATATCACTACAACGAATTTCTCTGTAAAGCTTGCGATGAGGGCTTTGAAACTAGAAATCAACTCAATCAGGTTAGTACCCAGATTTCAACAACTCCATATGCTTACATTTCGTCTCGTAGCACAAAGGTTCGCATGGCCGCAATCAACTGATTCAATGCCTTGGCTGCGATTCCAGGTATCATACTCGCTCAGCAATGATGCAGCACCTGGAAAACGGCTCTTGCCAATCCAAAGCGACATCCTAGCATGTCATGGACGCCGTACGGCAATATTGTGGAACCGTCCCTCAAGACTCCATGCTGAACTTGAACTACAAATGTCCGGGCTGTAGCAAGAAGCATGCTCGCATGCATGCTCTCTTCCACCATTTGGAAGATAGGGGGTGTAACTTACGAAACTGGTTGGAGGAGACCAGAGTCCAGGATTTGCTTATCGCCCTCGAGCGTCCTATTGAACGGGCAAAGGAAACATTGTTTTCCTGCACGGGTTGCGCGAAGGTGTTCAACAATCCGCACTCACTGGAGCAGCACTTACGATCTGTGCACAAAGGGACGTACTGTTTTAGCTGCGCAGCGCATTTTCCCAACGCGGAAAGAAGAATGCGACACTTTATCGACAGCACTGGGTATACTCCTGGCGAATTCCGTTGCGGCGACTGTCAGTCAAATGAGGTTTTCCATGTTGAAAGGGACTTCAACGTTCACGCGCGGGTAGTTCATAGGAAATGTGCCCCGTGCGGACAGGCCTTCAAAACTCAGGGCAGTCTTATAGACCACGAACACGAGGCTCATAACAAGTGTCTGGAATGCCTCCAGTGTTTCTACACCAGAGACGCGCTGACGTCTGTAAGTATATATGCTTCCTGCCGCAAACTCAAGCTCTAACGGTCATACAGCACATGCAAAGTGCCACAGAAGGATGTGCCCTTGCCAACAGATCGTCGGTGTCAACAGATGGTCCAGTAGTACGTCCAGTCACGCCTGAAGCAGAAGCTGTCACAGAAGCTCGGGAAATACTCAGGGAAGCCATCACAAGGATGAGTTCTGTCCTTGTCAAGGCTGAGCCGCGAGTGGCAACGACTTTAAGGATGGAAGATATACCTGACGCGACTTCCTTGGAGTGTCGCTACTGCTACTTCAGCTGTTCGTCAGAAGCTGCGCTGGCCTCACATTGCGATGGTGAACACCGAGATGAAATTACCACATGGTGCGAACCGTGCCAGGAGCAGTACGAAAGCTACGAGGATTACTACCAGCACCTTGTGAACACACCACAGCACTTCCCATGCACGGCATGTTGTGAAATCGAGCTCGCACGCAAGGATTGGGTGGAAGCAGTCTTCGAAGACCATGGTTCACAGGAGGCTCTGGATGCGCACATCAAGGAGAGCGAGCATGCATTTTGTGCCCCGTGCAGCAAATGGTTTATGCACAAAACCCTGCTTCAAAGTCATGAAGAGGAAGTCCATGAGCCTGCTTGGCCATTTATCTGCAAGCCATGTGATCGAGCATTCCCGGAGTGGCGGGATCGTGACAAGGTATGCTATTCAGTCGACATCCGAGCATGTCATGACGTCTGCTAACGGCTCTACAGCACCAACTAACGCACAGTGATACACCAACCCGCTGTCTAGGATGCAGAAAGAGTTTTGGCTGCTACTCGCTCATGTTTGAACATCTAGAAAGTGGCAAATGCAACTCGGGAGCAAACCGAGACAAGCTCAAAATGTACATCAGCAATATTTACGGGCGACAGACCGACAACGAGCACATGCATCTGAACTACAAATGCCCGCAATGCCCGAAAAAATTCCATCTCATGAGCTGGCTATTCAAGCATCTCGAAGTCCGCGCGTGTCCTTTAAGGAAATGGAAGGACTACACGCAAGCGGACGACCTTCTGTTCAAGCCTTTGAAGCATGCTCTTCGGGCAGACGTGTTATGCACCAAATGCGACAGGGCTTTCAAGACTCCGGAACGGCAGCGTGACCATATATGGGAAAAGCACGAGGCTACCTTTTGCTTCATGTGCAACGAGCATTTTCCCTCAAAGGAAGCACTCAGCGATCATATATCTGAGTTCGAGGCTGGGAACGAGTATGGTATCAAAGAGCTCAGTTGTCAGATGTGCACCTCCGCGAAGTGGTTCGAAACCGAAAGGGAGTTTTATGCACATTCCTGGAAAGAACATTTTTGCTGCGAGGTTTGCCAACAGATCTTTGACACCGAGGACGAATTAGTCGAGCATGATGAGCAGGACCATTTCATGGATTACGATTGAAATGTGTGCTATCAGCTTCTCGAACGGGTAAGTACTTCAATCGTGAGCCGACACCTTAGAGCACAAAAGGGCCATCCTTACGAACAAGCGCGGAACACAGAGCCTTACAGACGAGTTCCCATGCATCGGCGAAAAATACGAATGCAAGGAATGGTTCAAGAAGGCATCTGATATGATGCTGCACATCGAATCAGGAAAATGCGTCGCTTACGAAGCTAACGAAATAGAGAAGTTGTTCCAGCAAGACGATATGAGTCGCGAAACCTTTAAATTCTACAACCGCAAGAGGAGACACTTCACATATCCTCTTTGTAGGGGTACCAAGTCCAAGGATATAACTACTCTGATGCTGCACGTTGAAGGAGATTCTTGCAGTATTCATCCTATAAAGGGATCTTTGCATAAAGCTCTCTGTGAGCTTCCCGACGCAGGCATGGAGAGCCTCGACGGGTGTGAATGTTGCTACTAAGTTTTTAAAAGTCACGCCTCTTAACGTGACGCATCTCAACGCGTACAGGTTAAATCAACACAACGGAATGTTGCTGCTCCGATCCGGACGCCTGGTGTATGGGTAAAAATCCTTGGGACAACGGTCTCAAGGGTCATCCTCAATTTCAGTATGAACTTGACATTGCCGAACTGGCAAGCTACGGCTATTAAGGATAGATGAGTTGAATCTTGTGTCAATATCTTTCTCCAGATCGATCAACTTTACACATCACCAACACAGACGTTCTCGGGCCGATTTCCCAGGTCCATGAGTATATACATGATACTGTACGATAGGGAGGCAGGTGTTTACCAATGCACTAGCGAGAAGTGCAGCAAGTTGGAGTTTGAGGAACTGAGTGAGCTTTTCATAGATGCTGAGGTGGGAGTTTATAGTTTGGATGTGCATCGAGGGCATTTGGATATGTTTCAGCGACTTGAAAAGTATTCTTTTGAGCAGATCTTAGAGGAGGGTGAGACCGTTCCCTCTGAGTGTTGGGGCCTTGAGAATTGATATTTGGTGTTTGTATACTTCGGGCATTTGATATTATAGCTCTTTTTCAGCCTGCAGGCCTAAAACTAGGTGCAGGACCTTTAACGTTGGCTAAAAGTTCAGAAGGGATAATAATACTAATAGAGAAATAGTTATTAATTATAGGAGTTTTCTAGAGCGTGTAATGTAATTAACTTTCTTATCGAGTTTAGTTTGCAAGTAAGAACAGGGAATTATTCAAGATAAGGGAGATGGACATTACAAGATAATAGTTACTTTACAAGAGGTTAATAGGAGAAAAGCTTTTACTTGAATGAAACATCAGTTAACAATAAGAAGGCCTCATCAAAGCACTTCCTAAATATGGGGAACATCGCTGTCTCTATAGAAGCCCGTTAAAGTATCCACTACAGGCTCCGAAACAACGTTAGAGTGGCAGATCCTGTTCCACCGATTCATCTTGTAATGGAGACCATGAAAATTTCATCTATCAAGGTCAGCAGAGATATGTTGGCTTCATCTGGTGTTTCCAAGGAGGAGAAGACCGAAGATATTACCGAGGACAAAGTCACAGAGACTCAACAGGATGCCGGAGGATCTTCAAAGGACGATCCCCTGCATTGTAGAGCTTGCAATAAGACATTTGGCAATACACATGGCTTTGAGCAGCATCGGCGTGATAAGCACAACATAGTCAAGCCCGCAAACAATGGAGAGACCGAAGAAATTGCACAGGCTAGTGAAGAAACCCTGCCTTTTGACTGCATCGCCGAAGAGCTTGGCTGCAAAGAGGAATTCTGGCGAGCATCTGTCATGATGAGACACATCGAAGAAGGCTTATGCAACGAACTTCTTGCGCATTATCAAATTACACGTATCTTCCAGTACAAGTTGGACGAGAAAGGCCGTCAACTCTGGGACCACGAGTGGTCATCTTACAAGTGTCCTGATTGCCAGGGCCGGAAGTTCAAGTTCGATTCTCGGGCTGACCTGATCGAGCACGCCGAGCGCGGCAAATGCAGTTTAGATCCTTTGCGCAAAGGGAATATCTTGTACAGTTGTATCGCAGAGATCATGCTTTATGCTGGGGATGATGATCTATCTGACATTTCTACCGACTATGAGGAGGATCCTTATATGTTGTATTGGGCCACTGGATTTGACGACCCTGATTCTGAAATGGCTAGTAGTGATTCTGTTGATGATTACGGGTACTAGGGGGAGTCAAGTGAAGATATTAGACAATGAGCGATATCTCAAGATTGACCTCATAGTTCCAACATATAGTGTGGCCGGTGAAGTCCTGTTCTTGTAAATAGATTCTTACAGCAAGATAGTTGTTTGATGACACTCTCAATGACTGTATCATATACATTAGCGCATAACAGATAGGATGCATTGTATGACTTGAGTGAAGAACTATAGCTCGCAAGAACGGTTGAACATCTCTGTGACTGCTAACATATAGTCTTCAAACATGAATAGCACTGCTCAATACCCGATGATCAATAAGATGCTTGCCCAAGAGTAGAGCCCCAGTCGTAGCCCAAAGGATGGGGAACTAAACGTTGATCTGGCAGAGGTACTCTGTCAATTGCTTTATTTCACATCACGCTTCAGCCCCAGGGTTGTTAGATATTTGACAGTCATCTGGTGGTATCAGATATACACAACCGTGGGGCATCCTAACCTTGCCATTATTGGGAGGTACGGTTGACTTGCAGCCAGTCAGAAGATTTCTATCAAAGAAGTACCACCTCTGAGAGTATAGAGGTCTCAAAGCCGTAACCTACTACCACTGTGCAGGCTCCCAACACCATCTTGTCATAGCTTCGAGACCCCAATGAAATATCGGCTGACGGATACACCGCTCTTGGGGTATGATAGCAACCAAACTCTTCATGATGATACACGGGAGACTCCTTCCTTCAGAAGATCGCGTCCATGTTTATCAATAGCCTTATCTCCTCTCTATCACTGGTCCTTTCCACGGCTAGCTCTACTGATATTGCTATGGGTTTCTGTATATTCGAGATAATCATCAAGTTAAAGGTAGTGTAAGGGAAAGATCTGGTTGGTCCAAACACATGAGCGTCGATATCTTACTAATAAGGGACGCTGAAGGTTATATGAGTATGGTACTGGCTAAAGAGTTCGCCATGATCATAGCGTTCTTGAAGATCACATCCTCCTTCGGCCAGCATCCCGGTCACACGATCACAAACACGATTCTGTCCACTTGTATACTTACCGCTCGAGCCTTGTGGGTTTCCAGGCGAAAGTTCACACGGCCATCGCGATGTGTAGTGCCCTCTTAGATATGGACTCCCTCGTTGGCCTTTCCAGCTGAGACATCTCTGGTCTAGACAACCCACCGCGGTCGGAAATTATTTAGATCTGACACTAACACATCCAGCTATCCGCAAAGTTGTACTCAACAGAATTGGATACCACATCCTGCTATGTAGGCATTGAACATCGCGTATGGCAAATACATTGGTACCTTCAGCAACATGCACCCAAGACAAAGTAAAGACCCAAGAGATTCTGAGATGTGAACAACGCTACGTCGGGTACGTGGGCTTTTCGGTCGTTCGCCCAATTGACCATAAACTCTGTATCAATTTTATAATCTGCTTCTGTTTGAATCCATATACGAGTCGTCGGCCTTCCATCATGCAGGGTGGTTCACATCGAGGCCATCGTTGTCGCTTAGAGTCGCTCTTATGGACTTACGACTCCAGGTCCCAGGGAGCTCGTTGCGGTTTTCATGCTTGAGAATAGCACTACCTAAGAGTTCTAGCGTGCAGATGTTCGTCCAATCAAGAAACACTGCCACCTACTCAACACATTGCTGCTAAAGAGCATCTGAACCACGTATCAAGCCGCGAATCTGCCCTGCTTCAAGACTCCTCAAGTAATAAAGATCGCGTTATTGAAGGCTGACGAGCGCAGCATGCGGCCAACCCAGCCAATAGCCAAGACGCCAATCTGGGGAAGATTCAAGATTAGGTACCTTTAGCCGACGACGGCCAAAAGAGACAACTGATTGCCCGAGTTGGGAGTCGAGACCCATGTCAGAGTCGTATATTGGCTCGTTAAAAGACTCAGCTGACTGAATATGTGGCACGGAAACGGGAATGGAAGTGTAATTGTTGCTGCAATCACTTAATAATTACATCGTCATTACCTCGTATGCGTGTCCTGTCAACGCAAGCAAGTTCTGTGCATAAACAACAGGCAGCCGAGGCTTGTACTGCGTATAGATAAGCACAGCACTTGGCTCTGCGCTTGCAAAGGCTTGTCGAGTGCTGAGCCAGTCACTGTGACTATGTTCTGGAAGACACAGCCAGATGACAGACAATGACATTGACATTGACAGGTGGGTTTCCCTCGATGGTGGACCCTTTGGACAACTCCGCCCACCCATCCGGGGCCGTCCATTTAGATCCCTGCCGCCCAGACTGCTAACTTGAATGTCGTCAGCAGCTGAACAATAAACGGACGTGTCGTAGGGCCGTCCCTGTTCATGATTGAGCGAGTTTCGGGTCATCTTAGATAAAGAGAGCCAGAGCCAGATCACATGCGAGATTACATGCCCAAAGAGAGATGCATCTTAAAAATGTCTCACTTCAGGTCTCAGATAGCGCGAGTCTAAGAATCTTCAATGGAATCCTGAGAGGTCATTGCAATACGGAAGCAATTCCGTGGTCACAAGTGCCGGTAGGGGCAGAGCAAACGCCGATCCTGTAAAGCACCACGATTATGACCGAAATGAAGATGATGAGGTACGCGGAACAAGAACGTCAGATGTGTCGTGTAATGCCAATGACCGCCAGGGTATCATTGTAATCGAACCATGTTGACATGCGCCGTGACTGGGTGGTGGAGGGCAATTTGAGTGGAGGTCCGTCTTTGGCTGACAGTTATCCAGCTGCGAGAGAATCGAACAACGGCCCGAACGCCGCGAATGACTTGAGAACAAACCACCATTCCAATTTGCGACACAGTGCTTGGGAAACGAGGCTCCGGTCCATTTCGTCCTCTGTTTTGAGATACAGTATCTAGACAGCAAATCATTGATTGCCCAAACATGCCGTAGCGCAATAACTTTAACTCATAAAAGTCACAGGGATTGCGGTCCGCCATAGCCATGAAGATAGCCTTTTATAGAAGACGGCGCGGTGCCAGCCGCCATCATGCATGCTATTTAACGCTCGGCCTTGATCGAGATGACAGTCATGGCAATCGGGTAGACCTCCAGATGTCAATTGTAACCCTCCGGTAGTACTTGGAAGCATTTCCTCCGAAACAGAATTGCTTTTGATGTTGCAGATTTCCATGTCGGAGATGTGTTGCAGGTGAATTTGGTCGATGTGGAACATCTTAGAACTAGATGCCGGCGTCCAAGACCGTCCCCGCTAAAACCCCCCAAGTCAAGCACAGGGCAAGCCCAGTCAATATCCTGGAAAAGGGGGCAAGCCTCTAATGGAGGTAATTTGCGTATCCACAGTATCAAGATGATGGTCTTGTTTGGACATGCAATGTTAAAGACAATAACTCCGATAAGGCTTGAGGCGAAGAAAGGAGAAAGGGAAACTGCTGCCAAGAGGTGGAAACACAGAGTTTGATTGCAGATATTGTAAGTGGGCTTTGGCAAGCTGTTGCGGTGCAACATTCGTTGTTGACATTGTGGTTCATGCGGATTGCCTTCGTATTTGTGTCGTTCTGCAGTCGTTCCAGAGCCTGTATTTCTTTCCCCAGTAGGCCACAACTCGGTGTTAGCTAGATACCTTGAATGCCAAGTTTGCAGGATGAGGTGCGTCCCTAAGCGATCCGTTTAGCTCGTAGCTCGTATATTCTGTGGTACCTGAACCGTGCTTCATGGGAGATTGTGTCTTTCTAAGAGAAGCATGGAGCAGGCAAAGACCCTGGGAATCCCAGAAGATCGAGAAGCTTAGAGGACTTGCAAGGCAATAGATGGCGCGATGCGCTTCAGCCGAGGTTTAGTGAGACTCCGGGATAAACATGCCTGGGGAAGGGCACTGGCTCAATGTTTAGGGGTCCAGTGTCGTAGCTCAGGGCATCTGTCAGGGGATGGTCTCAGTGAGGGTTTCCGACACAGAATGGCACACCAGAAGTTGATGATAACTTCATGTTTGATCGCTTCGAGAATCAGTGAATTCGCACAGTGTTTTCAGGTTCCAAGAACACTGGCAACCCACAGTCGTGACCGTGACCGTCTCGTTCTGGCAGCGTGGAGCGTCAACGTGGAGTGTGGAATTGAATTGCTTGCTGGCAAGAAGGCCAAGAAACGAGGGAAAAGGGCACCCCCCACACGTCGTCATTTCGCACTCCGTTATTAGCCCCGTTATCGAATCAAAAGAGGATTGGACGGGGCGTCTGGGCGTTCAACGGACAACGGGCCACCAGTTAGCACCTTAACCAGGGCCAGGGGACATTTCAAGGTACTCACTGACTTTCTCTGTAACTGCAATCAGTGTTTGTAGTATCGTGAATTGTATCAAATAACAAGGTGACGAGAGATGCGATTGAATGGAACTGAAACAAAAAAGAATGTAAGGATTGCTTCTGTTCGGAACAATCAATCCGGTTACAGGCGGCAGCCAGTATGTCTCTAATTAACATCCCGAGATCGCAGAAAGTTCTAGGGTCATTCATTCAACCTTAGAACCGGCAGGTACGTTGCAGGCACCCTGCACTGTAGATTGTGTTCTGCCAAACGAGATACTTGGGTGGGAAGTACTCACTTTTTAGCCTGACCAGGCTGTCACCTAAATCGCCTCTGTAATCCCACCAAAGTGAATGCCGTAAAGCAACCAGTACTTTCAACCAAGTACTCAATTTACCCGCAAGCCTCAATAGCGCCTGGCACCTGCCAACTGGAGCACCAAAAAGTCCAGTCCAAATCCAACTCACTCACTGGCCTGTGCCCACTGTCCTTGTCCACTCCCCACGGAACGACGTGACTTCCTCATTTGATTGATGGATGAGGCCTAGGCTTGCTTCGCTCCTTCTCCTTTCCCGCTCGCTCGGCCCTGGTTTTTTTCTCCCCCCATCCTAACGACCTAACCCAACCTATCCCGTCACGCCCTGACCAAGTCGACGACTCGTTCATCATCTTAACCACCACCTTTTCCCTTCCGGCTCTGGTTCTTTCTCCCCTTCTTACCTTTACGGTACCTCTTTCTATTATCCAACTCTCCTCTCGATAATCCCGTCTGCACTGCAGCGGCTTTGGTCACGAAAGCGTCTTCCCGGTCCGTCGTATCATCCCGTCTCGTCACCGACTTCTTGCGATTTTATTCCTCGCACTTTTTCCGTCCCTCCGAGACCCTCGCGTCGTTTATTCCCGACTAGAAGCGGCCCGTGGCGAGTAACCCTTGCGCTTCTTCCCCAACAAAGCGGCAACAGACATTACATTTACGAAGCTTAAATCAATTTCTTGTCTTGGGTGAGTCGAATTTGTCGACGCACAGGATCACGGGCGATATGTCAACGTGTTGCGACGACGAGGGGCTTTGCGAGATTTTGGTGGTGCTTTTTTGATGGATCCTTGTCTTAGGTGGCCGATGCTGCGCATCTTGACGTCGGCCACGGCGGCAAATTTCCTCCACCATCTCCTATTGTCGCCCTTCTCTGTGACATTGTCGTCGCTCTACGCTGCATACTCCCGTCGCAAACTGTCGTCATCCGGTATCACAGTTACAACAAGCTAACCAGGCATTTTTTCTGGATAGATCCTTCCAGTGCGAAATTTGAGATACCCCGAGCCGAATCGACTGCTGCATCCCGGTTTTCCCCATCCGACCCCGAAAGATCATACAATATGTCCTACTACGACAACCCTCAGTCTCAGTGGTCGTCCTCGACCCAGAACAACTGGGAGCACCAGGGCTCGACTACTCCGGTCCGCGCAGGTACGCCGGGGGGCAAAATACCTCGAAATGGTTCTTTTATTAACCCTCCTGCTCGTTCAGGCGCCAGCGGCCCTCAGCCTCAGGATGACTACGCTTTCTCTTATCAATTTGATGGTATGTGAAACCGTCCCACGGAATGGTTTGCTGAGATCGATCGCTACTTCAATTCCTTTGCTTGTAGTGATGTGATTTGCATCCTCAATCCCGGACAAGACTTCATCTGGCAGACAGTGTTGACAAAAGCTGACTAGAAATTGCAGAGGTCGACCGAGCCTACGAGAACTTGCAGAAGTCTGGCAAGGGTTATGGAATGGGTGGCCGCCGTGAGTCTATGATCCAGCGTTCTTTCAATTCCGCCCGAGGCCCCGACACAATCGGGCGCCCCGGTATGGCGAAACGTTGGAATCAACAATACTAACAACGCTCGTTGATAGACTCCCGTGGTTCCCATCACACCCCCGGTTCTCGCCCTCACTCCGTGAACAACTTTGATGATGCCCGCGGCTCTCAGGGACCCAACCTTCAGAACTTCTACGCTAATCAGCGTCACCAACCTTCACGAGGCTCCAACGAGGCAGAGCAGGTCATGCAGGCTAAGAGACGGATGGCAGCTCAACGGGAGCGTGAGCTTCGAAACCTGCACACAGAGCAGCAATATCAGCGAAGTAGGCCTCCCTCTACTGTGTAGCACATTCAACTATCGAAAAGAAACAAGATGGCATATAGAGAAAAATAATGTGGCCATAGGCGGCCGAAAATGTCGTTGGCCCAGACGCCGCTCGTGTTTCTTCCCTTTCAAAAACCTTTTGCACCACATGTAATATTGTCGAGTTTGTTGAGCATGGGCTAACAGCTTTTCTACGTAGCCGTCCTTTCTGAGGTGCCCCTTCCGCCCAACAAGCACATGTCCGAAGAGGAGACGCGAGACTTGATTGCCCGTCAGCGAAGTGCCCTTTATGGTGAGGGACCTTTTGCTGAGAAGGCTGGATATGTCGATGAGACTGGAAACGTCCGCACCGGTGCCCCAGTTCCCAGCGGACCCTCAAGCCTCCGCGGCCCTTCGCCCCTTGCCTTTGACAATGTTGGCCGTGCTCCTCCCACTGGTGAAGCTGGTACTCCTGTCTCTTCTGGTGATGCCCACGGACCCCCCACCGAACCAAACTCGCGCCCTCACAGCACCGTCAGCCCCCAGGCTGCGGGTCCCGCAAACAAGGTCTTTGACAATGCTCAGAGCCGCACTAGCACATCCAGCCCAACGGGAGGCTCTCCCTCCCGAGATCTCACCCCTGGTTCCAAGGCTAACCAGGCCGGCGCCTCGGTAGCTCCCATCGGAACCCGACCTTCTGGTACACCTACAAACCCTTCGTCCAAGCGATCTACCACTCCCCTCGCTTCCCCTGGTGGTTGGGGACGCGGCAACGGCGTTTGGGGTCAGTCTTCTGGTCTGGGTGCTCCTGCTAGTGTCTGGGGTTAGAAAGGTCCAGACAATAATGATAAGGAGTAGCAGCATGGTTTGGGATTCGAACGTTGCATTGGGAACGGCGCAGAGGTAAACGCATTGCGGTCAGGACTGGGGACTTGTCTTTGGCAACTCTTTTTATGAGTTGGAGACGGCGCGAACATTAAAGGATACTCAGGTCTGGCGAGAATTGAGTGATGCGGTCAAGATCAAAGGTGTTGAAGGAACGGCATCAACTATGGAGTTGACATTGTTTTTCTCTTTTATGCGGTTGGAGGATACGACCTGGCGGTATAGGAGTTGCATTTGAACACCACAGAGGCGTCAACAGTTCGTCTCTTTATGCTTTGAGGGCAGGAAAAGAGTTTTCGGGTATGAAAATGATGGACAGGATGGAATTTGTTTCGGCTGTCTGGGCGACAGGCTTCGGAGCTTGACGATTCTGGGAGCGACAACTATATACCCAACAGGGCGGTTCTTACGGCGTTTACTCTGCTTACGACGACCGATCAGCTTGCGAAATCGACTACGGCATGTGTTAGCATCATCTGAGCGGCGCGTTCGGAGTACCTCACGATGGAGGCATCTGATTTGTCGGCGTGCATTCCATGGCTATGGAAATGACAGGAAGGGTATTTATGAGGGATCGTTTTACAGCACACACGGTTCGGCGATTGACAAGGAGTGTCTTTTATATACGACGGAAAAGCAACAAAATAACAAAAAAAGCACAAAAAGGGCATCTTTCGGGGTTCAGGGTGGATAAAGGTTAGGGTGTATTCTCTTTCATGTCTCTCGTTTCTACCGGTTTACGGGGGGTTGGCTTCGGTTTGGGTCTGGTTATAGGGAACGTTTCTTTAAAATTGTTGTTTTCGCAAGGGAATGGAGAAATTGTTTTCTGACTTTGGGGTACGGCTATAGGAGGGTGATGTAGGGACAGTTAATTTTCAATATGACTGGTGATAAGGGTAATACAAGGTTATTACGGGGTTGAATGTTTGTGTCTGTCGATTGAGGTCATAGTCATGCATGAAGTGAGACATCCCGCACACGCATGTCAGGTCGAGGGTGTCCTCGAGTTCTTCACAGGTTTAACCATGAAGCTACAGAGGAGCTAAGAAGATTCTCGAACGGTAGATCTCAGCTAGTTAACCTTATCTCGCGTTTATCTCGCGTTGCAAAGAGCAGTGTTACTCAAAAATGACGAAGGCACCAACAGAATTGCATGTGCGCGTCATGGGAATGTCTCGTCCTCACCAAAACCCCCACCTTGAAGCTCATCTCGGGGCTGTTTCTCCCCCTCCCAATTTCCAATTTCAGTTTTCGGGGTCCCGACGTGGGGCAATCAAAGAGTCCCGTCTCAGCAGAAGTTCACACATTCATCGACTTGCAGCAATTGAGGGGAATGAATGACGGGTACACTACGTGACGCGACTCCTTTTTGTTTATGTTTTGGTACTTATAGCTGTTACCCCTCCTGAGACAGTTCTATGTAGTTCAATCATTGTTCGTTCTTTTGTAGTTCAATTATACTTACAGCGTTGACCATGCCTTCTTTTGACGAGAACAAAGCTTATGTCGAGCAAGAAGAGACCTTCTTTGACGACGGAAGAGAAATTGAGCTTTTGCATTATATCTATGGAAGAGATGATATCGATGAGCTGCGTGGTTCGCCGGAGCGTGTGCTCCAGGCCATTGATGAGTTTGGTCGCACCAAGAAATATCTCATGAACGTTGGTGAGGACAAGGGCAAGATTGTAACAGATCTTATCGCTGAAGTGAAGCCCAAAGTCATGGTATAGATAATCCTTACCTTGATTGAAGAGCAACGCTGACAGACATAGGTTGAATTGGGAGGCTATGTAGGCTACTCAACCCTCCTCTTCGCCAACGCCGTCCGCAAAGCAGGAGGATCGCACTACTACTCCCTCGAACGCAACCCCGAATTCGCAGCAGTGATAACATCCCTCCTCGACCTCTCAGGCCTATCCTCCATCGCCCGCGTAATCGTCGGCCCCAGCGACGCCGGCCTCGCGCGTCTTCACAAGAACAACACCATCAGCAAGATCGACCTCATGTTCCTAGACCACTACAAGCCTGCCTACACAACCGACCTGAAACTCTGCGAGCGTCTCGGTCTTATTGGACCGGGCAGCGTTCTTGCGGCGGATAACGTCATCAAGCCCGGAAACCCGCCGTACCTCGCATACGTGAGAAGCAGTGTGGCTGAGAAGAAGGCGGCTGCGAAGAAGGGAAGCAATGGTGATGCGGAGAAGTTTGCGGATAGGACGGCGAAGCAGTATCTTAAGCGTGAGGGTGAGGAGAAGCTTAAAGATGAGGAGGGTGATCCGTGTCTGGTGTATGAGAGTAAATTGGTTAACAGCTTTGAACCAACTGGTGTTCCTGTAAGTTCCCCTCTCACCTGTTCATTGAACAATATACTAACAATTTAGGATGCCGTTGAGATTACACGGTGTACAGGCCGCGAAGATTAACTTTACATTCCATAAAGCCAATTCAACAAAGCTTCTTCTGCTTCTCTCAATTACTGGCTCGACTGCCCCTCCTCTGTGAACTGCCCCTCAACACCATGAGATGCCCCTCACAAGACGCTTGTGCTCCTTGCTACTTCATCCAATAAGAGCCACGCCCGGTTAGCTCAATCGGTAGAGCGTGAGACTCTTACGAGTACGCGATCTCAAGGTTGCGGGTTCGACCCCCGCATCGGGCTGTTCCTATATAACGATTTCTAACATCGTGGCAT